>NC_079190.1:84750648-84843148 GCF_029499605.1 Hyla sarda
ATGTAGAATGTTTGGGGATACCTGTTGGACATATATCCCAGATAACACAGGACCCAACAGTAAAGTAACCATAGCCATAAAAAAGTTAGAAAACCTTTCATTGGAACTTAAAAGAAGTTCTGGAGTGTCAGACCCCTGGGACCAATATTTTATTGGAATGGGGGGTTGGCAGAAGATGATGATTCAAATAGGAATAACAATTCTAATAAAGTCTTATCATCCTTGCATTTATCATCTGTTGTGTGCTGAGATTCCTGAAGTTGATGTGTGAAAAAGCCATGGACAATGCTACTCCGATGATGACGAACCTCAACTATGAAGAATACCATAAGGAACCATATACCTCATTACAGAAATTCCTGAATAAAGAATCATTGCATGTGTAAGGGACAGCATCTGAAAATCTATGTACAAAGTCTGTGGCAGGGGGGGGGGGGGGTCATGGAATAGCCATGACTGATATAATGTACATCAAGAAGAAAAAGAGTTATAGAAGTACATGGGACAGATGAGATAGGACTACATGTTAGAGAAATAATGTAAAATAGCCATTTTAACCCCTTGGGGACTGATTCCATTATGACCCATTAAGACAGGAGCATTTTTTTTCAAATCTGACCTCTATCACTTTAAACATTAATAACTCTGGGATGCTTTTACTTATAAATTTGATTCAGAAATGGTTTTTTGTGACGTATTCTACTTTATGTTAGTGGTAAATTTTTGTCGATACTTGAATCATTTCTTGGTGAAAAATTCCAAAATTTCAGGAAAAATTAGAAAATGTTGCATTTTTCTAACTTTGAAGCTCTTTGCTTGTAAGGAAAAGGGAGACGCCAAATAAATTACATATTGATTCACATATACAATATGTTAACTTTATGTTGGCATTATAAAGTTGACATGTTTTTACTTTTTGAAGACATCAGAGGGTATAGCAGCAATTTTTCAAAAAAATTTCAAAATCAGAATTTTTCAGGGACCAGTTAAGTTTTGAAGTGAATATGAGGGTCTTTTTGTTGGAAATCCCCTATAATGGACCCCATTATGAAAACTACACCCTTCAAAGTATTCAAAATGATATTCAAAAAGTTTGTTAACCGTTTAGGTGTTTCACAGGAATAGCAGGAAAATGGAGGAGAAAAATCAAAATCTCAATTTTTTACACTAACGTTATTGTAGCCCCATTTTTTATCATTTTTATAAGGGGTAAAAGGTAAAAAGGCCCCCCCAAACTTGTAATTCATTTTCTCTCGAGTAAGGAAATACCTCATATGTGGATGTAAAGTGCTATGTGGGTGCACTAGAGGGCTCAGAAAGGAAGGAGCATTTTGGAGAGCAAATTTTGCTGAAATGGTTTTTGGGGGGCATGTCACATTTAGGAAGCCCCCATGATGCCAGAACAGTAAATCCCCCCCCCCCCCCCCACATGGCACACTATTTTGGAAACTACACCCCTCAAGGAACATAACAAGGAGTAAATTTAGTCTTTATACCCCACAGGTGATTAACGAACTTTCGTCAAATTGGGGCGTAAAAATAAAAAATTAGTTTTTTAACACTAAAATGCTGGTGTTACGCCAAACTTTTCATAAGGAGTAATAAGAGAAATGGGGTTACAAGTTTTGGGGGGCATTTTCTCCTGAGTAAGGAAATACTTCATATGTGGATTTGCTCTGTGGGTGTACTAGATGGCTCAGAAGGGAAGGAGCGACAATGGGCTTTTGGAGAGCGAATTTTGCTGAAATGGTTTTTTTTTGGGGGGGGGGGGGCATGTCGCAATTAGGAAGCTCCCATGATGTCAGAACAGTAAAAAAAATTTGGGGAAACTACACCCCTCAAGGAACGTAACAAGAGGTTAAGTGAGCCTTAACACCCCACAGATGATTGACGAACTTTCGTTAAAGTGGGGCGTAAAAAAAATTTATAATTTTTTCAATAAAATGCTGGTGTTACCCCCAAAGCTTCAGCTTTTGCAAAACTACAAGTCCCAGAATGCACTATAGGCACACTGGTGGGGAACCACTGCGTTAGGAAACAGACTCTAGTTCAGTGTATCCCAATCAGTGTGCCTGCAGCTGTTGCAAAACTACAACTCCCAGCATGTACAGTCTGTCAGTGCATTCTGGGACTTGTAGTTTTTCAACGGCTGGAGGAACACGGTAGGAATCACTGAGTTAGGAAACAGACTCTAGCTCAGTGTTTCTCAACCAGTGTGCCTACAGCTGTTGCAAAACTACAACTCCCAACATGCACTGACAGCCGAAAGGCATGCTAGGAGTTGTAGTTCTGCAACAACTGGGGAAGAACAGTTTGGAGACCGCCAAGTAGTGGTCTCCAAACTGTAGCCCTCCAGATATTGCAAAACTCCAACATGCCCAGACTGTCCTGGCATTCTGGGAGTTGTAGTTCTGCAACATCTGAAGGGCCAGATATTGCAGAACTACACCACCCAGCATCCCTGGCTGTCTGGGCATGCTGGGAGTTGTAGTTTTGCAACATTTAGAAGGCCACAGTGAAGAGCACTTACCAGCGATCTTCACTGCAGCCTCCTCCACAGCCGCTGCTCCGCCGGCAATGCTCCCCCCCCCCCCCCTTGCCGCACTTGTTCCCCCATCTCTGCACGGATTTCAATCGGTGGGCAGAGCGGGGGAAAAGGAGATTTTTTTATGCTTACCGTAAAATTTCTCTCGAAGGATCCATTGGGGGACACAGACCGTGGGTGTATGCTGCTGTCTCTAGGAGGTGTGACTCAATGGCAACCAAAACGTCAGCTCCTCCCAGCAGGATATACCCGCCTCCAGGCCCTGAGCTAATCAGTTTTAGTACCAGAGCAATAGGAGAAGACCGACAGGTCAAGGAAAAAACACGAACTGTCCGAGAACCAGAAGAAAAAAACATAACAGAACACACCCTCGGACAGAGAACCAAAGAGAAACCCAAAAAAAGGGCGGGAGCTGTGTCCCCCAATGGATCCTTCGAGAAAGAGATTTTACGGTAAGCATAAAAAAATCTTTTCTCCATCGGCTCCATTGGGGGACACAGACCGTGGGATGTACCAAAGCCGTCCCTTGGGTGGGTAAGTAATCAGACAGGTGGACAGTTGGACCACCGCCATCTGCAACATCTGCAACAGCCCAGAGTAGCATCAACCGATGCGAAGGCATGAATCTGGAAGCACCTTGAGAAAGTGTACAAAGACAACCACGCAGACGCCTTACAGAACTGCAAGGCCAAAGCCACGTAGTGGAGGGCCCAGGATGCCCCAAAAAACAGGTGGAATGAGCCAAACCCCTGAAGGGTGGGATCTTCCCCTTGCAGCGGTAAGCTCCCAAAAAAGAGCAGACCGGACCCACCGAAAAATGGTGGACGTAGAAGCAGGTTGTCCTATACAACGCCCTTCCGGAAACACAAAAAAGGGGGTAACACTGCCAAAAGGAAAGAGTGACTGAGGAGAGAAGTCCGAACAGCCCTCACCACAACCAGGTTGTGGAACAAACGCTTCCAGAGATGAGAAGGAGCCGGACAAAAGGACGGTAGGACGATGTTCTCATTGAGATGAAAAAGTAAAAAACCATCTCAGTTAAGAAGGACAGACCTGGACGGAAAACAACTTGTCCTGGTACACAACCAGAAAGGAAGAACGGCAGGAGAAAACTACCAGCTCTGACACCCTCCTAACAGAGGTAAGAGCAATAAGGAATGCCACCTTCTGGGGAAGGAGGCGAAGAAAAATGTCCCTGAGAGGGTCAAAAGGGGTGCCTTGCAGTGCACCTAAGACCAAGTGTAAGTCCCAAGGGAAAAGAAGGGGATTGATAAGGAGGGGCAGCTTGTGCCACTCCCTGAACCAGGTTCGGACATGATAATTGAACATCAGAGGACGTTGAATGGAAAAGACCGAACCTTGACCCTTAAAGAAGCTGAAAGCCAACCCTTGGGCCAGCCCCGACTGAAAAGGGAAAGGGTTCGGGAAGGAAAACCGCGACCGGAGAAAAAAAGCTGAGTTTCACACCAACGGAAACAGGACCGCCAGGTATGGTGGTAAGTCTTGCAGAGGAAGGCTTGTGAGCCCTCAGCATGGTGCAAACCACTTGGGAAGAGAAACCGCGGGTCCTCAGAACCGCTGTCTCAACCGCCACACCGGCAAAAGTAGAGACGGTAAATAGGGTGGCAAGAGAGACCTAAGCTAGGAGGTCTGGACAATAGGGAAGGCGCAGCGTTAAGTCGTTCAGGAGTCTGACCATGACGACGAACCACGGCTGGGTCACAAGAATGGCGGGAATGCCCTACTATGAGTTTCCTCAGAACCCCGAAAAGAGAGGAAGGGGAGAAAAAACAGACAAGGTAGGGCAACGCCCGACCACTAAACAGATAAGGTAGGGCAAAGTCCGACCAAGAGAGAGGAACACTTCGGTTGTGGCGGGACAAGCAGAGGTCCACGCCAGGAGCACCCCAGGGGTTGCAGATCACCGCTAACACCCACGGATGTAGGGAGCACTCATCTTGGACGACTGAGGACCAACCGAGAAGATCACATCCCAGGGAAGGCCGGAAAGAAGATAGCTGAGATGGCCGGAAACTTGAGTTCCGCCCAGAAGGGAAATTCCCAAGAATCAAGCAAAGAAAAATTTGCCCTAGACCCCAACATGTGGAAGGGGAAAAAGGGGCTTCTCGGGGGACCAAGGCCTCAGACCGGCCGGTCCCTGAAAACACCTCCCCAGCCTGACAGACAGGCAGGGAGAGGTAGAAAGGAACTCCCCTGAAAAATCAGGGGGAAAACGAAGCCACCATAGAAGGGACTGACAAGACTGTTGAGAGCCAATGGAGACCTGTCCCACCGAAGAGGATCAGCAGGGCAAATGGCACGGCCTCCACCAACCGACCCAGGACATCCATACAAAAGCGAATGGAAAACTGGAGCAGGGTGCCAAAGTCACCGGACTCTAGATAAGGGAGTCGGACGATTGTTCGGCGGAGTCGAAAGTGGGCAGAGGCCGTGTCAAACTGGAGCCCCGGGAGAGCGGTTGGACTTGTCCCGATAGACCATCCAACTGAAGTGAGACAAGGACTGGAGGTTGAGACCAAGACTCTCCAGGATCTGGGCCCTGGCTGGAGCTCTGATCAGGAGGTCGTCCAAGTCAGGGATCACGGAAACAACTGATGTCCGTATTAAAAGGCTATCACAGGTGCTAGGAGTTGTAAAGGGTCCGCGGAGAAGTGGCCAGACCGAAATGGAGAGCCACAAAAGGAAATGACCGTCCGGAACTGCAAAGCGGAGGTACCGCTGATGACCGGGAAACAATGAGACGTGGAGGCAGGTATCTTTGATGTCCACCGAGGAGCGAAAACTCCCCTTGAACCATGGGACTCCAGCACTGAATGGAGAGACTCAAAAGCAGAAGATGCTGGCTGAGATACTCAAGAACCAAGATTGGGCGAACAGAAACGCTTTTCTTGGGGACCACAAAGAGGTTGGAATAAACCTCGAGAACTTTCCCTTGAAGGAACCGGAACAATTATGCCCTGGATAAAAAAAGAGCTGGAGCGTGCCCCGAACTGCCTTCGCTAGAAAGGGGAACCAGAGGGTTCAGGAAAGAAAAAGACAATCCCAAGGAAGGGAAGCAAATTCGATCCTGTATCCGTTGACTACCACGTCCCTGACCAAGGGATCCTGAATGTGCGTGGTCCGGGCATAACGGAAGAGTAAGAGGCGACCAAACCACCCAAGAAAAGGTCGGTGGGTGGAGCAACCCTTCAGGCTGTGGAAGGCCTATGGGTGGGATGGGTCCGGAAGGTGGGAGCCCTCTACCCGTGAAGGGGCCAGGCTGGACCCTTTGTTGGAACCAAAGGTCTGCAGGACGGGAAGGAGGAGGACTTCCGATGGAAAGTAGTTCTGCGAGCCTTATCCAGAGGTATAAGGAACTCTTACCGCTCGTCGCCTCCCTTCTTGAAGGCTGTGTTGGCATTCAGGCTATAAGTCACATGGAGTGACGGAGGGCTACCAGGTAGCCTGTGGCAAAGGCAGCACAGCGGCTGCGCATGGGAGCAGAACACAGAAAAAAAACTCTGGCTGAGGACCATCGGAGAGCTAGTTCAGATAGATCCTCCGGAAGAATCCTGAATACTACCTGGCGAAGTTGGGAGACCATACTGAAAGGGCATGAGAAACCCAGGCAGAAGCAAAAGCAGTAAGAAAGAAGGAACCTGCTGTCTAAAAGGCAAATTTTGCCAAAGTCCCCACATTTTTTGTCCGCTGGATCCTGAAAGGCAGCCGTATCAGTCAACGGCAGGACAGTTGCCTTAGAGAGGCAGGAGACCGGTAGATCCACAGTTGGAGAGGAGGTCCACCGAGCAATGAGGTCCTTGGCGAGGGAATACCGCGCTTGAACCTTCTTGGTTTCCTGAAACTTTTTGTCAGGACGCCTCCAGGCGGATTCCAGCAGGACGTCAAATTCAGCGAGAGCGCTGAAAGTCGAGTTCCAGTCGGGTACGAAGAAAGGAGACTTCTGGAGCTACGTTCAAAGTTCCTGGGTCCTTTTAACTGGAAGGTGTCTCTTATGGCCGAAACCAATGAGTACACCACATCAGGCATATCCGTGCGGTCCTCTGAGTCTGAGGCCGAAGCAGAAACCTCATCCATAAGTTCTCCAGGTGAATGGGAACGAGGTGAGGCAGCCCTGGAAGAGGTCGGGCACAATGAAAGGTAACTTCTGGAGCCACGTCCGAAGTACCTGGGTCCTCTAGATGGAAGGTGTCTCTTATGGCCGAAGCCAATGAGTGCACCATGTCCGACATATCCACGTGGTCCTCTGAATCAGAGGCCGAACCGCAAACTTCAACCAAAATTTCTCCAGGTGAATGGGAACGTGTGAGGTGGCCCTCGAAGAGTGAGAAACTGACCTGGTAGGCGGATCTGGGGAACCAGAGCGGCGAGCATAGAAGCGTCCTCTAGGGGAGCGACGCTTGCTACCAGCTGGAGTAACAGGGTGATGCCTGTGGAGGGGAGTGCCTGTGCCTGCCAGGAGACTTGGGGGATGAGTCAGATGAAACATCCTTATGACGCTGCAAGAGCGTAAGTATAGGGGGAGAGCAGGACCCTCTGGCAGGCCGGAGTAGGGAGGATCCCTGGAGCCCTTCACAGGGGGGTCTGGGAAAGTAGCGTGTAGGTAGAACAAACGGGTTCAGCAGAACCATACATTTTAGCATTACAGCCCCTAAAAGTGTATGTTTAGAGGGAGGAACCTGTCTGGGCTCAGACATAAGTCTCACACAGCAAGGGCATCACTGATTGGCCCTGAAAAAATCCCTCTCTTTGAATTCTCACATGTAGGGCTTTTTCTACAGCTGAGATTCAGTGATAAGTGACCCTAGATCTGAACTTGAGAGGCAGAGCAGATATCCCCAGAGCTATCATGCTGCCCCGCACTCTGAGGAATCCCTGCTGGTCACGGGTGGGCGGGGCTAAGACTTAGCTCCGTACAGGGGCCGCAGTACATGCGGACGATAATGGCGCCCGCTCCCGGGCCCAACGCATATGTGAATGACAGGGGAAGGGAGCGGGCGAACACACTGCCGGCAGCCTCCACTGCCGAGACAGCGATATGCAGCCGAAGCTGCACATTCAAAAAGAGTGAAATTTGCAGCCGCGGCTCGCAAGTGGGCGGGGCTTATCAGAGCCTGTGGCTGAGAACATGCGCCGAGATAATGGCGCCCACTCTCAGCCCTAATCCCATATGCGGCCGCATGTGCGAACGCAATCGGAAGAGAGCGGTGAAAACACCGTCGGCAGCTATTACAAGCTGCCGACGGGAGGAGAGACGGGCGCGAGATGCGGCTGGACTGAAGCCGGCACTCGCAAGTGAAAGTCGGCAGCCGCGGCTGCTGAAGGAGGGAACGGGCCATGGTGCCTGAATACAGTTTCACACCACTGCATATGTCGCCTAACCTGAAACTAAGAGAGGGTTGCTAGTCCCTCTTGAATAAGCCCCAGACCACCATGAAGGGGTTGCCCAGGAAAAAATAAAGAGTGGGCCAAAAACTAGGGGTCTCCAGAGGTTGCAAGTCCACACCTAAAAGGGGGAAATACTCACCTCAGTTGCAGAACTTACCTCATGAAGTCTTCTCTATGAAGTCTTCAGCCAGCTCTAGTTACCTGCATCATGCCGGGCTACCATGTGCGAGCGAGGCGAGCAGGGAGATAGGGGACCCGGACCCATGAGATACAACCCCAGACGCTGACCGTTGGCGAGAGGGGGTGAACAGCGCATATACGCAATGTCTGTGCCCCCTTACTCGCAATGGGGAAACAGTGAGCCGCAGTTCCTGAGTCCCCACCTGAAAACAGGAAAGAAAAATGGAATAAAAAACTAACACATTCCCTAAATCTAGGAAAATAATAAAACATAAGACCTGGTCTGTAGAGAACTCCAGACCATGTCCACCTCCTTAGACACTAAGCTTAAAACTGATTACCTCAGGGCCTGGTATATCCTGCTGGGAGCAGCCGACTTTTTGGTTGCCAGTGTCACACCTCCTAGAGACAGCAGCATACACCCACGGTCTGTGTCCCCCAATGGAGCCGATAGAGAAATTAACTCCCATACCCCAGCCGGATCCTCATTCATTTCAATGAGCCTACCGGAGTCAAGCGCTCATTTTTGCCACTGATATAGTTCTCTATCTGGACCTAAAACCGTGTTATACCACAGTTTTAGGTCCGGTGGAAAAAAACGTATACGGGGGGGAAAAAAAAAAAATAAAATGAATAAGGGTTTGACTCAGGTCAGCTCCTTGAAATGAATAGGGTTCTGGCTGGGGTACAGGTGCAGCCGATTTTTGCTCCTCCGAACCGGATCCGGCACCCGTGCACTACAAACGTAGTGTGAACCCAGCCTTAGCCTCTATGTCCATCCTTGGGTCTTTAGTTAATTTACAGTATGTGGAACTGTCAAATAATGGTCATTGGGCTTCTGTGACATATTTGACTCTGTCCATGACCACAACCGCACCACCCTTGTCTGCGGGCTTGATGACGAGGCTGTGGTCATGGACTAGCGTGTTCAGTGCCTGCAACTGTGTACTGGTCATATTGGGGTGTAGCAATGTGCCCTCTGTAGACCTAAGCATGTCAATCTCCTTTCTTATAGACAGACAGTGTCAAGAACCGGTGCATTTATTGTGGATTGAAACTGGCTAGGTAGTTTTAAACCAAAATCCTTTAAGTTAAGCTGGCCTATCTGGGAGTCAGAACCACTAGATGCATTTGTACCAGTGAGGGCAGATTTTTCTGCGAACCATACCTTTAACCTAAGGTTTCTGAAAAACAGAGCAAGATCAATCTGGAACCAATCTACTCGCCCAGCTGGACAAAAACTAAGGCCTAAGGATAAAACATTCAATTGATCACTAGACTGTCGTGGACTCTAATTACTATTTTCGGCTGTGCCGATTGTTTCGAATTCCTTTGTCCTCTGGTTTTTGCCTGCCCTCCCCTCCGAGTGGGTCGGCAGGGGTCATACCTGCCCCTTAAAAAATTATCATCATGGTTAGAGGTTACATTTCAAGAAGAGGTATGTAGAAAAGAAAAACTGACATCTCTGGCGCTGGTCTGCTGAAGACGATAGGACTAGGATATCAACATGCAACGCGTTTCTGGTCCGTACCGGACCCTTCGTCAGGCAAGGTGTATGACAACGCGTTTCTGGTCTGTACCGGACCTTTCGTCAGGCAAAGTGTATCATACACCTTGCCTGACGAAGGGTCCGGTACGGACCAGAAACGCGTTGTATGCGTTTTTAATATAAGAATACCAGATGTCCTAGTCCAATCATCTTCAGCAGACCAGCGCCAGATGTTTTTTCCTTTCTATATACTACTTAACACTGGGAGAACAAGCCTGATTCCAGAGGACCGTGGCTGCAGCTCTGGACATTGTGTAAAGCCAACTGAGGTATTGTGCTCTCAGCGCAATCCTACTTGGTGAGTAACACTCTAACCACCACTCATTACCTCCACATGAACGTACTTCACTACGGGCGCAATTCCCCTCTTTTTTCCTGTTTACATTTCTACAAGAAACGGTTTTAACATAAGGACTCTAGAGTTAAGGTTTCCTAATGCACCTATTGTTTTGAACCAAATTGTCCCACAAATATGTCCTTCAGAACAGTCCATAGTCTCGGTGCCATTTATGGTGCTTTTTAGATTCCTGTTCATTTCTGCATTTGAGTAAAAAACATTTTTCTATTTTTCCATAAACCTGGAAAAATCCTCCTCAGCTAAAGCAGCTTTCAATGATGGTTCTTATTTTCATTTTCATACTCTCTCTGTAAGTCAATAATAGACTGTGCATGTAAAAAGGAGGAGGAGTCTTCATCAAGATGGCTCAGAATTCAGTTTATGTCCACATCAGTATAGGGAAGAACACAAGATAGTGCTACATTTCCAGATTTCAGTAGTAGTGGATCCATATCAGCAAGAGTAGAAGCATGCAGGATCAGACAACCACAAAGTACACAGGGGAGAAGGAGAGCAGCACTGCATAAAGGGAATGCACGGGTGCCAGAAGGTGGAGAACCCAGGTCAGGGTCTCATAGCATAGTCCCAAAAAAAAATCACTTGCAGCACTCCAATTGATGAAAAAACGTGAATAGCTTTTAGTCCATTATGTGAACAGGATGCAACGTTTCGGTTGCCCTTGCAACCATTTTCAAGCATAGTATAACAGTGACCCAGAGGGGGTATGTATATGTGAGACAATAAGTGCAACAATTAACCAATTAGCAGATAAAAGTGCATAGTATTATAATACAAACATTTACAAATGTTTAAAAGTACAAACTTATTTAAAGTGCATAGTTTACAGATCAATATAAAAAAAGATGTTATGACAGTATTCAGTGATAATTACCGTGCAGCTGTGCACAATAACATAATCACAGAGGGAGGAGACTGGGAATCGGAGTAAAAAAACTAGTTACAAACACGGCCATGCCATCAATCAGCGTGGTCTGGCGTTCTATGGCCGCTATAATTTTTTTTTTTTACTCACACACACACAAAAACACTGGTGTACGTAGTTGATAAATTTTAACCCAAACCAGGTGTCTTTCTACATCACATCACATTACACACATTTTATAGTATATTATATATATGTGTGTGTGTGTCTTTGAAAGGAGATATCAAGCTAAGGGGTATTAAAATAAATAAACACCTTTAATAAATAAATATATCTCCAGAAGGCATTAAAGCTGAATCAAACCCCCATAGATTTTCTTTTAAAATCCATCCAAGAGCTGCAAAAAAAAAAAAAAAACTACACAGATTATGAGCCCCTGCACTTATTTCCTGTGCAAGCTGCAGGGAGGGGCTGCCTTGAGAGAACTGAGCAAGTCACATGGTTAGAGAAGCAGTGAATATAGAGGAAGGAGGAGTGTGCGCCTCAGCCAATCATGTGGCACACTGAAGTGCTGGCCCTATGAGCTAAGGAGAAGAGAGCGTGGTCTACATGTAGACAACAGTCATCATGTGTGATAAGAAATACTGGACTTCCTGTCTGGAGGAAAAGCTGAGAGAAAAAGGGTATGTGCTCAGCAAAGATTAAACTTGTACATTGCAAAGAACTTCAGATACATGTCCTGATGGCTTTCTTCAAGGGCTGAAGGAAATTCCTGGGACTTTAAAACATACTGCCAACTGGCTGGCAGGCAGATGCAGAGAATAGTTACTGCCAAGGATGGCATATGAGGCTTTTTCCTCTTCCACAAGGTTTAGGTAATACGACCAGGCAAGACAGGATGCTAAGCTAGTTACTGTTAAATTCCACCTGCAATACAGACCAATGACGAACTAGTTATCCATCTTTTAGATTATTTTTATCTAATAAGAATAGTTGGGGAGATTTATTCGAACCTGTTTAGGAAGAGTAATGATGTTGCCCCTAGCAAATAATCAGATTGCTTCTTTCATTTTTCAGAGGCCTTTTAAAAAAAATGAAAAAAAGCAATCTAATTGGTTGCTATGGACAACTGAACCATTGCTCCTCTACACAGGTTTTGATGAATCTCTCCTAGGGACTTTAATTGTTACCCATACTTCGATTTTGGCCTAAAGAAACTAATGAAAAACTATACAGTGCTTCTGGCAGCTAAATATTGGAGCATCATTGGCAATCTTTGAAGATTCTCTTTTCTCATTAAAAATGAAAGTCAAGCTTTATATAAATATTGAGGCTATTTTTTCACAAGTCATGAAGTTAGGACTTCTATTTTATTTTTGCATGGTTATTTAAACAATAGAGAATATTGCAAAGTATTACAGAGAGTAGAAAGAACACACCTGTAAAAGCGCAAACTCTTTCTACACAGATAAAATGCACAGTACCACACGGCATGAGTGAAAATGGAAAAAGATGAGAAGGAGAAATAAAACAAAAAATTGCAATATATATATATATATATATTTTAGAACCACTCACAAAAGCAGTCCCATATATATATTTTAGAACCACTCACAAAAGCAGTCCCATGTATTTTTAATTTTTTTTATTTAAATAAATGTGTTCTTAAATCAACTTATAAGTTTGATTATGATTGCAATTCATTTATTTTTAGGGAAAAAAATGCAAGGGACCTTTAAGAGGAAGAAACCTGTAGTTGTGACAAACGGGAGTTGAAGCAATAAAGCATTCAGCATTAAGCCTAGGGGTGTGTGGGGATGAAGGGGAAGAATGCGGAATAAAGCTTGAATGAGGTCAGTGTTGTAAAGTAATGAATTCCCAGATGTATAAAAAGTCCATTTGTAATTAGTGTGCGCCTACTTCCAACACAGAAATAGAAAAGCATTGTTAACATCCTTTTCTTGAATTCCATCATATACTCGAAAAAGAACACAGCAAAGTACCTAAACCACTCTGTACAGAGATAGTCATTGAACAGTTATTTATGCAAATATATTTTATATATTCCTTTTATTAGAATGTTGCAATAAATATATAATATTTACTAAGTCTATGATCTTGCAATATATCCATCTATTTTACCTATACAGTGCTGCTAAAATAAACACTACAGACAATGAAAACTTTTATTTTGTTTATTAAATTCACCATGTCCCCCCATCCTAAAAAGTAAAAAAAAAAAAAAAATGAACATTATTCTTTACAATACTTTTTGAGAAGCACAAAGAAACAAATAAATCTGTAGTAAAGTAAAATGGGATGAGCTAGACATTGCCAAACCGCTCTGATCTTTTCCTCTTCTTTGCCTGGAAAAGCAAAAAAAGAAGAAATGTGAAATCTGAACAAATCGAAACAAACAAAAAAGACAAAAAAAAAGGTGAAATAGGATAAATACAGCTGTTGTCGCCTGTCCACCTTGCTCTTAACTTTTTTAGAGTATATGTTGGTATCTGTATTCTTCATGGGAAAAAAAAAAAAGGACTAACATGCACAGATCATTTGAAAACAGCAGTAAAGAAGCTGAAGGAGGTAATACACAGATGGCATACAGAGCTTTATGGACACTGCTTCCTGTTCTCACATCCCCCCACCTTTAGTAGCTCCCACTACGGTGCCCTTTGACCGACGATAGGGGCTAATTGGCCAGCCTCTCCCCCCCCCCCCCCCCCACCCGAGGCTGTTAGGAGGCACATGTTCTCTGTGGCACAGAGTTCACACTTCTGACAGAAGCCCTCACATTTTTGTGTAAGGTAACCAGGAGCCATCAAATGTGCATATTTGACCCCACATTCCAAAGTTTTACAAGCCAATGCAGGAATAACATTGCCAGCACATGCTTTACATCCAGCTGTGCTAAGCTGCACATGAAAATCTACAGCCTAATAGGAGTTGTAAGCAGATCAGTGTATTTTGTATTTACCAGACAGGTGAAATGAACATTGATCATCTTGCTACAATGGCACCTGTCAGGGGGTGGGATATATTAGGCAGCAAGTGTCAATAGCCAGTTCTTGAAGTTGATATTTTGGAAGCAGATAAATGGGCAAATGTAAGATCTTTGGAGTAATTGTAGATTTAGAGTAGTTTAGTTTACTCCCAATACCTAAAGCGTTTGCGCGTTCATGTCACCTGCACCTCAAAACATAGCTGGGCCAAAGAACAGATCAAGCATTTTTACCTTTTGAATCAACACAACTTCCTCAAACATTGTAAACTATTATAAGCAGGGCCCTCATTCCCCTTTCTCTGAAGGGTTACTGTAAGATGACCGATTTGGTTTATATATAAGTACAGGGGGGTATTGTGAAGTGCTGTGGAAAATGCTGGCTTAGTAAGCACGCATGTAATGAATCCAGCTGGCACCTAGAGCTGCCAATTTTGGGGCAGCAAGTTAAGGTGTGGGCCACAATTATCGGGGAATCTCAAGCCCTAGTGGCTGCTCTCCTTGCATTAAATACTCAGATTTAAAAAGATGCACGAGTACAAA
The DNA here is from genome assembly GCF_029499605.1 of Hyla sarda. NCBI lineage: Eukaryota > Metazoa > Chordata > Amphibia > Anura > Hylidae > Hyla > Hyla sarda. Next base: position 84,765,096 of record NC_079190.1, read on the forward strand.
ACCTTTCTTTATTCTTTGTCCACCATGACAGCCACCAGAGATGGAAAGTTCAGAAATGTGTGATGTGTTCCGCTAAATTACCTGAGGCATATAAAAAAAACAGCTTTGCAAGCTCTGTATATCTAAAGTGTTACAAGAGGAGAAACAGTGTATTTCTGAAGATATGCGATAACTTATTCGCCAGGAAACAAAAGCATATTTGGCAGGCTTTAATTAAAATCCTACAAGCAGTCTCTGACTTTTGCGAGTTCTGATCCTCCTGCTAATATTGCTTCGGTTGCTATGGGTTACTTATCTAGCAATACTTCTCAAATCACCTCTGGATTTACACCAATGGCTTTAACCCCTTAAGGACTCAGGGTTTTTCTGTTTTTTGCACTTTCGTTTTTTCCTCCTTACCTTTTAAAAATCATAACCCTTTCAATTTTCCACCTAAAAATCCATATTATGGCTTATTTTTTGCGTCGCCAATTCTACTTTGCAGTGACAGTCATTTTACCCAAAAATGCACGGCGAAACAGAAAAAATCATTGTGCGACAAAATCGAAGAAAAAACGCCATTTTGTAACTTTTGGGGGCTTCCGTTTCTACGCAGTGCATATTTCGGTAAAAATTACACCTTATTATTCTGTAGGTCCATACGGTTAAAATGATACCCTACTTATATAGGTTTGATTTTGTCGCACTTCTGGAAAAAATCATAACTACATGTAGGAAAATTTATACCTTGAAAAATGTCATCTTCTGACCCCTATAACTTTTTTACTTTTCCACGTACAGGGCGGTATGAGGACTCATTTTTTGCACCGTGATCTGAAGTTTTTATCGGTATGATGTTTGTTTTGATCGGACTTTTTGATCACTTTTTATTAATTTTTTAATGGTATAAAAAGTGACCAAAAATGCGCTTTTTTGACTTTGGAATTTTTTTGCGCGTACGCCATTGACCGTGCGGTTTAATTAATGATATATTTTTATTGTTCGGACATTTACGCACGCGGCGATACCACATATGTTTATTTTTATTTTTTTTTTACACTGTTTTATTTTTTTTTATGGGAAAAGGGGGGTGATTCAAACTTTTATTAGGGAAGGGGTTAAATGACCTTTATTAACACTTTTTTTTTTTTGCAGTGTTATAGGTTCCATAGGGACCTATAACACTGCACACACTGATCTCTCATCCTGATCACAGGCGTGTATTAACATGCCTGTGATCAGTGTTATCGGCGCTTGACTGCTCCTGCCTGGATCTCAGGCACGGAGCAGTCATTCGCCGATCGGACACCGAGGAGGCAGGTAAGGCCCTCCCGGTGTCCTGTAAGCTGTTCGGGACGCCGCGATTTCACCGCGGCGGTCCCGAACAGCCCGACTGAGCAGCCGGGTCACTTTCACTTTAGAAGCGGCGGTCAGCTTTGACCGCCGCTTCTAAAGGGTTAATACCGCACATCGCCGCGATCGGCAATGTGCGGTATTAGCCGCGGGTCCCAGCTGTTGATGAGCGCCGCGGGAGCCGGCGCAGGACGTAAATATACGTCCTGCGTCGTTAAGGGGTTAAACCAAAGAGTACTGATGAACCCCAGTGTGCCGCCTAGTATTCCTAGAGGGGGTCGGAGTTCTCAAAGATCTGGGGACTTTCAGCCACCATCTAAAAAAAACAAAAAAAAAACAAAACTAAACTGGTGGTCGATTCTAACTCAGGTGAAGAGGATCTGATATCTAGATCTGATATAGAGGGTATTGAGGAAGGCAAAATCTCTCCGGGGCCCTCTAAACCTGAAAATACAAAGTATTTTTTCTTATCTGATGATACTGAGACTCTCCTTAAAGCAGTTAGATATGTTATGGGTTTACAAGAGGAAGAGCATCCTATGACTATACAGGATGAAATGTTTGGTGGATTGAACTTGGGAAGCCACATCTGCAATACTAAATCCTAATATTGCGGCCACAAGCGTGGCTATAGAACGTGTACGTGTGGTTGTCTCAAAGGATCACATTAAAAATAAGACACCAAAAGAAGATCTTTTGTCATCTGTTCCCATGTTAACCTGTTAAGGACCCAGAGCGTACCTGTCCGCTCCCGATCTATAACGCGGGGCCTCTAACAACGGCCGGGACTCGTGGCTAATAGCGCGCGGCATTGATCGCGCTGCTGCGCGCTATTAACCCTTTAGACGCAGCGTTCAAAGTTGAACGCCGCGTCTAAAATGAAAGTGAAACCATGCCGGTTAGCTCAGGGAGCTGTTCGGGATAGCCGCGGTGAAATCGCGGCATCCCGAACAGCTTACAGGACAGCTGGAGGGTCCCTACCTGCCTCCTCGCTGACCGATCGCCAAATGACTGCTCAGTGCCTGAGATCCAGGCATGAGCAGTCAAGCGGCAGAATTATCGATCACTGGTTTCTTATGAGAAACCAGTGATCAATGTGAAAGATCAGTGTGTGCAGTGTTATAGGTCCCTATGGGAGCTATAACACTGCAAAAAAAAAAAGTGAAAAAAAAAAATAAGTGAATAAAGATCATTTAACCCCTCCCCTATTAAAAGTTTGAATCACCCCCCTTTTCCCATGACAAAAAAACAAACAAAAAAAAACCAGTGTAAATAAAAATAAACATATGTGGTATCGCCACGTGCGGAAATGTCCGAATTATAAAAATATATCATTAATTAAACCGCACGGTCAATGGCGTGCACACAAAAAAATTCCAAAGTCCAAAATAGTGCATTTTTGGTCACTTTTTATATCATGAAAAAATGAATAAAAAGCGATCAATAAGTCCTATCAATGAAAATGGTATCGCTAAAAACTTCAGATCACGACGCAAAAAATGAGCCCTCATACCGCCCCATACGCGGAAAAATAAAAAAGTTATAGGGGGTCAGAAGATGACAATTTTAAACGTATAAATTTTCCTGCATGTAGTTTTGATTTTTTTCAGAAGTACGACAAAATCAAACCTATATAAGTAGGGTATTATTTTAACCGTATGGACCTATAGAATAAAAAGAAGATGTAATTTTTACCGAAAAATGTACTGTGCAGAATGTGTCTCACATTGATTTTTTTTTTTCGTTTCGCCGCAGATTTTTCGGTAAAATGACTAACGTCATTACAAAGTAGAATTGGTGGCGCAAAAAATAAGCCATCATATGGATTTTTTGGTGAAAGATTGAAAGAGTTATGATTTTTTAAAGGTAAGGAGGAAAAAACGAAAATGCAAAAACGGAAAAACCCCGGGTCCTTAGGGGTTAAAACTTGCAGCTGGTTTCCATGCAGATGCTTCAGGGTCACTTTTCTTCCCTGTTCCTAGTCCCGAAACCAAATGGCTCTTCCCGTACTATAATAAGCTTGAAGTTTCTAAACAAGTTTATTGTGTACAAAAAAATTCAAAATGGAATCTCTAAAGACCGCAATCCCAAAGATTTCAGCAGGGGCTCTTACAATGTTGGATTTGAAGGACGCATATTTCCATGTGCCTATTCATGCGGACTTTCAGAAATATCTCAGATTTGCAGTTTGTCACAACGGGGGGATTCTTCACTTCCAATTTGTAGCCCTTCCATTGGGGATTGCATCAGCCCCCAGGCTGTTCACAAAATTGATGGTAGAGGTAATTGCCTTCTTAAGACTAAAATATATTGTCATAATTCCCTATCTGGACAATCTCCTGATTTCAGCAAGTTCTCCAGATCTGCTAAAAGTTCATCAACATCAAGTAATCTGTTTACAAAATCTAGGATGGATCATAAATCTAGTATAATCAGATTTGATACCCAGCCACAGGAAGAAATTTCTGGGAATGATTCTGGACTCTGTAAAAAGTCCACTACCCTTCTAAAAGAAAAGATAGAAATACAACATTTCCAGAAGAAAAGGACTGTATCAGTAAGGGAAGCTATGTCGGTGTTGGGATCAATTACTTCCACTATTCCAGCTGTCCAATGGGCACAATTCAATTCGGGAATGCTGCAAGCTCAAACTCTAGCGGTTTGGGACAAAACCCAACTCTCATTGGAAGAGAAATGTCAATTGTCTCCCAGGGTGTCAAGGTCTCTAAACTGGTGGCTGAGGAAAAAACTTGAAGAAGTGAGTCTTTTGGTATCCAGATCAGATAAGGATAACAGACGCAAGCACCTGGGGAGTTCATATAAAATAAAGATTATTTTCAAGGTCAGTGGCTTCCACATCTGGAAAATTCTCCTCAAACTACAAGGAGTTGAGAGCAATATTGGAATCCCTACAGGCTGCCAAGCATATGATAGTAAATCGAGACATAAAAGTGTATTCAGACAATTCACAGTGCTCTGCAAGCAATCGCCTCAACATTTTTTTGTCTGGTCAGAGAGGAATGTAGCCTCCATCACGGAAGTTCATCTAAAAGCCTCCTGCAATTTGGTGGCGGATTTTCTGAGTCGGAGGACATTGGACCCAGGAGAGTTGTCTCTCAACCCTCTGATAAACAAGTGGGGATCTCGTTGCATAGATCTATTTGCGTCTCGGAAGAATGGGAAAGTGGGGAAGTTCTTCTCCCCGGATCAAAGGGACAATCCGGAGGCGGTGGATGCATTGGCCCAAACTTGGAACTTTCCTCTCGCCTATGCATTTCCTCCAATCCCTCTTATTGCAAGATCACTAGCAAAAATCCAGGACAGCAACTTAACAGTGATATTTGTAGCTCCTTTTTGGCCAAAAAGGGTCTGGTTCTGCCTTCTGAAGAGCTTAGCAATAGATGACCCTTTTCCTCTTCCTTTAATAAACAACCTTCTTCAGGGCACAATGTGTTATCAAGGCATTCAAAATCTACAGCTTACTGCCTGGATTCTAAGGAGTCGCTTTTAAAACAAAGGGATTTATTTGAAAAAGTCATTGCTACTCTTCTAAAAAGTAGAAACAATTCTACATCTAAGATATTATACATCTAAGATATCTAAGATCTTTATATGAAGATCTGGAGGAAGTTTGTAGAATGGATCGCTCCTAAAGAAATTAATCTATCCAAACCTGATGTTCCCTGTATTCTTGAGTTCTTACAGGAAGGGTTTGAAAAAGGCCTGTCTGTAAGTAACCTTAAAGTCCAGGTGGCAGCTTTGGGTCCAGTTTTCGATCAGCCAACCGTGGATCATCGATGGATTAAACATTTCTTTAAAACCTTAGGCTAGAATCAAACCTAAAATTCCAATCCGAAAACCCTCCTGGAATCTTAATTGGGTTCTTTCAGTATCTCCCTCTGAACCTTTGGGTCAGATATCTCTTAGATTCTTGACACTCAAAACTACTCTCCTAATTTCAATTACTACTGCCCACAGAATTGGAGAAAATCTATCTATCTATAAGAGAACTTTAAATGACTGTCTCGGATGACAGAGTGACTCTGGGGTTGGACCCTGCTTTTTTTTTTGCCAAAAGTTGCTTCTAATTTCCACAGATCAATAGATTGTACTTGTCTTTTTTGTTACAATCCAAGGAATGATCAAGAGAAAATCTTTCACACACTAGATGTTAGAAGATGTCTTCTAAGATATCTAGAAGTAACTAACCCTTGGAGACTAGATAACAACTTCTTCAGTTTCAGGGGCCTAACAAAGGCAAGAAAGCCTCCAAAAGTTTAATCGCTAGGTGGCTCAAAACAGTCATCTCTGAGGTTTACACTAAAGGGCAACCAGTTCCAAAAGGGTTGAAGGCTCATTCTACTAGGGCCATGTCTGCTTCATGGGCAGAAAAAAATCTGCTGCATCTATTGACCAAATTCAAACATTATAGGCTTGACCTATCAGATAGCCAGGCCCTTTCTCTTGGTAGGAAAGTGTTGCATGCTACTGTCCCTCCCTAATTAGTTTATTTGGTATTTCTTCATGGTAGAAGATTAAAGCCAGAATTATAACTTACCGATAATTTGATTTTTTTGAGTTCACCATGACAACCCCTTCATACCACCATCACCACCCCGCTTTTTTTTATTTATTATTGATTGGTGTTTAATTATTTCATCTTATCCTGTCCCTAAAGGGTAATTTGTAAAACACTGAGGAGGTGTGGGAGGGGAAGGACTTTTAAACTCTCTGTTCCTGTTCCTATTAGGTCCAAGGGAACCATCTCTCTGGTGGCTGTCATGGTGGACTCAAAAAAACAAACAAATATTCGGTAAGTCATAATTCTGACTTTCCTTTACATGAAAATTGAGACATGGGGCACTGTAATTCCAATTTTGTAATAAAAAATTATTTGCGCTGTCAGTCATTTATTACGGTCTGGTAGTTCAGAAAATACTGTCATCTCACAAGTTTGATTGCTAGGAAGTATCCATAGTAAATGATGGTAACACATTCTTGTCCAATTCAATGAAGAGACAAGAAGGTAAAGTGCCTTCTAAACATTGACGTTATCCCATACTATAAATTGGGTGGCAATTGTCAAGGAATTATGACTTATACCTAGACATCTTTAGTGCTTACTGGTGATTACTGTTATGGCTGCAATCAGCAGTTCTGGGCAACACAATAGGGAAACAGGGGGCTTAAACTAGTAATTCCATAGGCAGGCATTTAGGGCAAAGTCTCTTTGTCTGCTTTTTATTCTGAGATTTTAGATTTTTTTTTCTGAGATTTTAGATAGGGGGAGGGTGGGGGACAGGGGGGGGTGGGGCGGTAACAGTACTGTGTAATACACGGATTTATATTTATTTTTATTTGTTATTTTTTTTATATTGGGGAGGGGGGGCTTACAGACTGTTATACAGGTCACTTCAAGATAAATTAACAAATATATTATATGCTACAAACATTTTTATAAAAAAAATAAAAAATTAAGTGTACCTGTCGTTACCAAAAACTTAGCTAATATATGTAAATTTGTAAATAAACATTGGTTCCAAAAAATTTTATTTTGGTAAAAAAAATGCTGCAACTATTGCCAGTGTGTCTGTGAGGAGACCAAATACAGGAAGCGAGGGGAGGAGAAGCAGAGATCTGTGCAGGCTCCTGGTTTGTCAATTAGCCTGCTGTGTGAGCCAGAAGCGTGTCACAGAGCCTCAGTGCACAGAGCCCTGCTTGTCCTCTCCAATCAAATCTGCAAAGACTAACAACAGTGCAAGCAGATCTTCCATTATCAGGTATTAATCTGGTTTACTTACCACCACCCAGGGGTTCAATTCTGTAAGGCAATCAAAATCATCATCTCATGCTTACCTCAATATCATCCGTTACAGAAGCGGAGCTAGTAACTATGCCAAAACGTTCTTTTCTCTTCTTAAGTTTCTCATCATCTTCACCCTGTTAGAAAGCCAGAAAAATACCAAAATATGATTAAAACTGAGGACAAAAACGTGTGTATATTTATGGAAAAACATGTCAATTGTGTACTATAGAATACATACAAAATAACCAATATGTGTTTCTATCTGAAATAAAAACTTTGTAAATCTGAATTTGTGTTTCCACCATCTAAATTTGATATTTCCATTTTAGTGTATGGTACTATCATACAGCATGCCCACTGTTTGGGGGTTATGTTAGACTCTTCTGTATTACTTCATATATTCAACCACATGCTCCTGTCACAATCTTTAAATCATCTCCAGAACCTGCCATTTTTTCCTGTGAAAAATAGGTAAAACTCTTACTGTTGCCATCATACATTCTTGTCTGGATTACTGTAGCTCTTAACTAAACAGTCTTCCCCCACACTAGACTCTCCCCTCTCCAGTCTATCCTGAATGCAGCAGCCAGGCTCATCCTTATTGCATGCAGCACTATTTTTCCAGTCAGTCAAAAAAGACGACCCTACTACAGGTCAATGGTGTTGGTGAGGCAATGTTTGTGCATGTTATTAATTTTTCTGTTCCTACGATAGAACAAAAAAGACTTAATTCACACAGATGCAGGTAAACAGAGCCTTATAAACCCTTGCTGTATCCTATATCCAGAGGGAAAGCAGTTCATCACTTAAGAGTAAGACTGGATTCACACATCATAAAATCAAAAGAAACAGACAAAAAACAACTATTTTTAACAAGCTTCCTAGTCTATGGGGGAGATTTATCAAAACCTGTCCAGAGGAAAAGTTGCCCAGTTGCCCATAGCAACAAATCAGCTTGCTTCTTTCATTTTTAACAAGACTTCAGCAAAATGAAAGAAGCGATCTGATTGGTTGCTAAAGGTAACTGGGCAACTTTTCCTTTGCACAGGTTTTAAATAAATGTCCCCCTATACTTTTATTTGATTAAACATACGGCCCTTTATTTATACCTATTTTACCGCTGTAGTTTTTTTTATTTTAAGATGTATGAACCCATCCTAATACTGACAAGAGCATTTTGTAGATTTTTTTTGCAGTTTTATTCAATTTTTCTGTAAAGTACACTGCATAAAAACGAAACCCCCAAAAATTAGCAAAATAGTTTTTTTGCTTTCAATTTTATACTACAAATTATTATTTTTTCCGGTGTCACGGTACTTAGGATGAAATGGAAAGGTGTCAATACAAAAGTAAAATTGGTCCTGCAAAAGGACAAGCCCTTATATGGCTCTGATGGGAAAATTTAAATTATGGCCATTAGAAGGCAAAAAGGAAAATGCATAATAAAAATGTGCCTGGTTACCAAGGGGTTAAGTCACCTGTACAGATTTGGGAATTTACAAAACAAAGCCTTTTGAGATTCTGTAAGGAGCCCCGTTTGGAAAAACACAGTGCAAGCAATAAGTAAACTAAACACAGAAACTAACTTTGTACCACTACTGTACTATAGTTTGCGTTGATTTGTAATTAAAACACATTACTTTCGTAAAAAACAAGAAAACTATTAGAAAAAAGTATTTATCAACAGAACTGATTCTACTTCGTGCCCTTTTTTGTGTTTAACAAGTGTCTAAGACAACAGCTCAGATGGTTACTCAACAAGTTTGTCTGGAATCACAGCAAAACAGAACATCACTCATTTACAGTCTTTAAAAGGACAGAAATCATTAATACCAGGGTTAACAAATGAGGGCAATCTCACCACATTTATATGCAGTATTTTTTATGTGACTGTACACCTCCTTAATACTTCTCTCCCCCTTCCAGCATGCACTCCTGACTACTCCACTAAATCAACTATTCTGAATTATCAAGCCACTTGACCTCTAGGCCAGCTGGTGTCACAAAGAGGCACACTTACAATGCTCCTCACTCCATCTTTAGCCTTATACTGACAGCTTTTGATTCATGAGCTGCTGGAGCCCATCTGAGCCAAATTACTCCTAACCAAAAGCCAGCAGGCCAGGCATTTATCAAACCTTTCCCCTCTATACTTGTTTCTGCCCCAGGCCATGCTCAAGTGCACCCATGGGCACCAAGCTGCTAGGGACAGTGACCTCCTCCACTGGAGTGTCAGATGGCTTTATTTTTTTAGTGCCTTCCATGCTCCCTATTCCTCTTGCTAGTAGCATCCATTTTCATGTGAACATTGGGTTTCTTTTGCTGTTATGTACATTTGCTTAACAAAACCTTCTATTACTTTGAAAAGTAATAAAGCAAGTGCATCTGGTAGAGATAGAAAAGCAAGAAAAACCATCACTAGTTATGAAGCATGTATCACAGCCTGGCTATAGTGTAACACAAATACATATGGATATATATATGCAAGACAATATACAGGAATCCAGATAGGCTGGGATCAATTCCTCAAGCCTGGTTATGCAGAGTCTTTATCCACATATGAGAAAAGAAAATGTACTGCTTTCCTTGTTTTTAAGTACCCGCAAAAAAATTATATATATATATATATATATATATATATATATATATATATATATATATATATATATATATATATATATATACACACATACACACACACACACACACACACACACACACAGTGTAAATGTAAAATAGCAGGGACAGCAGTGATTGGGAAATCGGGACAGGGGCGTATGGTTGCTTAATTTTCGATGCACCGCATGCCAAATACCAAAATGTTTTGATTGTCCTAATACCCCTTCAATAAGTACGGCATGACTTTACATGTTTCACAGGGATTAAAAGCTGTATACACACAGTGCTTCTGATAGGTCATCTTTACAGCTATACTTTGTGCCAAATGCATGTTTGTCATAAGGTCCAAAAATAATAGTTTTCTAGATCATATTCAGGAATGAAATCAAACTATTTTGTCTTTAATATGTACAGATGTATTGTGGAGCAGACTTATCAGTTACAGGCAGGACTTCACAGACAGATGAACCATCTTTCTGACCTACACAACAGGGTGAAGAGATATCTTGGCCCAAGTAATATGCAGGATGGCAGAGGTTCAAATTCCTGTTGCTTTCCTTCCCCTGCCGAGGTGTATACCAAGTCAGTACATCTACACCACCAACCACGAGCCTTGTCGAATTAAGGAAGTCTAGCTGTGGTCAGATTAGACTCATTTGGATTGCTTTGTTTACACAGCCCCTATCCAAAGGATAGGGTATAAGTTATAGACTGTGGGGGACACAACTGGAGAAGGAGCAAGTGCTTAAAAAAGGAAGCTGGATTGTGTGGCCAAGGATTCCAAAAGGTGATGGAAATTTCAAAGATATATTCTTTATTCTAAAGCTAAGAACACGCAACGCGTTTCTGGGCTATTGCCTTTTCATCAGGTGTGACACAAAAGGAGGCAAAGTATTACAATATATAGAAAAAGTACAGGTCACATGACCCCAAACCGGAATTGACATTTTAAAAAATTCTCATTCACGAATCTGACAATATATAATAATAATAATAATAAAAAAATCACAGCTGACATTATAACTCATATATATATATACACATATATATATATATATATATATATATATATATATATATATATATCTAGTCTAGTTCCAGACCCATATCAGTATGATCAGTAAAATGACTAATTGTCAGCTTGCTATTCTTTTTATTTAACTTCAATTTATTGTTTTTTTCTGTTTACTTTGTGGAGGTGTATGCGCGTGGTGGGGATCCAGCATGTGACGTGGGGCGGCATCTGGTGAGATGTGCCTCTGGGTCCCTCTTGTTGAATCCTCCTTCTGTGATATACACAGTTTCATTTGATAGCACTATAGTAGTTTTGGTATTGGCGAGTGTTTTGTGGTGCTCTGGTCCCCGCAGGGACTGACATGACAGGTTGGTCCTCGGTGGACCAGCGCACACATGATGCATAAGCTAAGCTACTTATACTAAGAACACTTTTTTATATAACATATAGTATTACACTTTTTCACTCTTTGAGTGAGGGCACAAAAAGCATTTTCCACCTTTTAAGATGGCGCTGAGGGATTTAGTATCTTGTGCGCAGGCTCGGTACTGCACGGGGGTGATCACACCCTTATGCAATATGGAGCCGCGAGCTACAAAACACCAGTGCGCATGTGCGTACTTTCATTTTCATACATGTCCGAGTTCCCCGTTTCCTTATTGGATACAGTTTGCCATGGTGGGTGTGACTTTGTCGGACATGCTTCCGGAACGCCAGTAAGCATCACACGCCATGATACACATGTCTAAGGTATTATAGTATTCCTCTGATTGTTTCTTGTTTTTAATTATCCAATTATGTCTTTTTTTAATTCACTATATGCACTTTTCTTATAAAGTATATGTGTCATATACTCAAGCACTTTCTGACTGTATTGTGAACTATACAGTCCTTATCATGTATAAGATTGTTTGCACTGTAAGCATATTTAGCACTAATTGCACTTTACAGTAATTATTGATGCACTGTTTTATTGATTGATATTGAGGTGTATAAATTGTAGCACAAATCTGTTTGTAACTAGCTTGAGAAAGGTTCTGGAGAGGACCGAAACGTCGCTGCTGTGTAACATTTTTTTGATTGAATAAATCACCCTGTTTTCACTTTCATGGAGTGCTGCACTGGCTTCATTATATATCTCACACACACACACACACACACACACACACATATACACCGTGGGGATCAAAAGTTTGGGCACCCCAGGTAAAAATTTGTATTAATGTGCATAAAGAAGCCAAGGAAAGATGGAAAAAATCTCCAAAAAGCATCAAATTACAGATTATACATTCTTATAATATGTCAACAAGAGTTAGATTTTATTTCCATCATTTACACTTTCAAAATAAGAGAAAACAAAAAAAAATGGCGTCTGCAAAAGTTTGGGCACCCTGCAGAATTTATAGCATGCACTGCCCCCTTTGGCAAGTATCACAGCTTGTAAATGCTTTTTGTAGCCAGCCAAGAGTCTTTCAATTCTTGTTTGAGGTATCTTAGCCCAGAAATCTCAAAGAACTGGAAGACTTTTGCAAGGAAGAATGGGCAATCTGTCACGCACTGCTCTTTTAAGGTCTATCCATAGATTTTCAATTATGTTGAGGTCAGGAGATTGTGAAGGCCTTAGCAAAACCTTCAATTTACGCCTCTTGATGTAATCCCCCTGTGGATTTCGAGGGGTGTTTAGGATCATTATCCATCCTCTCTTTAACTTCAGCTTTTTCTCAGATGGCATCAAGTTAGCATCCAAAATTTGCTGAAATGTTATTGAATCCATTTTTCCTTCTACTCATGAGATTTTCCCTGTGCCACTGGCTGCAATACAACCCCAAAGCATGATTGATCCACCCCCCATGCTTAACAGTTGGACAGAGGTTCTTTCCCCTTCTTCTCCAAATGTACCTTTGCTCATTCCGGTGTGAGGTGTTTTTTTTGCGCCCCCGTAGATCCATGCGTCCGCTCCTCCCCCAGCTCTCCGAACATTTCCGAAGCTAGAACTGGGGGAGGGCAGAGCAAGGGGAGGGAGGAGGTTAGCGCCCCCTCCCTCATCTCCCCTCCCTGAGCTCGGCTGGACGCAGATCTCTACGGCACGCCCCCTCCCTGAGGACATAGATCTCCACGTCAGGTTCCCTCCCTCATCTCCCCGAGCTGAGGACGTAAATCTCCACGGCAGGTCCCTCCCTCATCTCCCCGAGCTGAGGACGTAAATCTCCACGGCAGGTCCCTCCCTCATCTCCCCTCCCTGAGGACATAGATCGCCACGGCAGGTCCCCTACCTCATCTCCCCGAGCTGAGGACGTAGATCTCCACGGCAGGTCCCCTCCCTGAGGACGTAGAGCAGTGCTCCCATTGAGCTCTATGTGTAAAGGGGGACATACTGTACGGGCTAAAGGGGGACATACTGTACAAGCTAAACGTCCCCCTTTACACATAGAGCTCATTGGGAACACTGCTCTACGTCCTCAGCTCGGGGAGATGAGGGAGGGACCTGCCGTGGAGATCTATGTCCTCAGTGAGGGGGCGTGGCCGTAGAGATCTGGGTCCAGCCGAGCTCAGGGAGGGGAGATGAGGGAGGGGGCGTGAACCTCCTCCCTCCCCTTCCCCAGTTCTAGCTTCGGAAATGTTTGGAGAGCTGGGGGAGGAGCGGACGCATGGATCTACGGGGGCGCAAAAAACCACCTCACACCGGCCAAAAAGTTAAATTTTAACCTCATCGGTCCACAAAACTTGTTTCCAAAATACATCAGGCTTGTCTATATGTTCATTTGCAAAGTTCAAACACTGATTTTTGTGGTGAGGACATAGAAGAGGATTTCCTCTGATGACTCTTCCATGAAGACAAGTATCTCTTTATCGTGGAATAGTGTACCACAACTCCAGTGTCTGCCAGATCTTTCTGGAGGGATTGTGCAGTCAAATGTGGGTTTTGAATAGTTTTTCTCACAATCCTGCGATCTGTTCTGTCTGATATTTTTCTTGGTCTTCCAGATCTTGCTTTAACTTCCACTGTTCCTGATGACTGCCATTTCTTAATTACATTCCGAACAGAGGATATTGACATTTGAAAACGTTTTGTTATCTTCTTATAGCCTTCTCCAGCTTTGTGAGCGTCAACTATTTTCAGTTTCAGATTTCTAAACAACTGCTTAGAAGAACCCATGGTGCTGATTGTTGGGGCAAGATCAGATGAGTCTGGGCATTTAAAACCTTTGAGACTGACATCACCTGGTCTTCCCAGATGATGACTGAGAACAATCCATGACACTGGCAGGTCTCAGCTTTGCAAAGGGGGCAGTGCATGCTATAAATTCTGCAGGGTGCCCAAAGTTTTGCAGACCCCATTTTTTTTTGTTTTCTGTTATCTTGATAGTGTAAATGATGGAAATGAAATCTAACTTTTGTTGACATATTACATATATCTTTCCTTGGCTTCTTCATGCACATTAAAACAAATTTTTACCTGGGGTGCCCAAACTTTTGATCCCCAATATATATATATATATATATACACTGTATATATGTCCAGGTTGACAGCATCTCAGTATGTCTGTGTAGTTTTGGTGCCCAGGTCAAGGGCCCACAGCTATCTACACAAAAAAGGAAGGTTGGCTGCAGCACACAAAAAGTAAATTCACTGTAAATTGTGTGCTGCAACCAATCTTCTCTCTCTATATTATATTATATATATATATATATATATATATATATATATATATATATATATATATATATATATATATCTATCCATCTATCTATCTCATTAAACAGTGGTCTTAATATTTTCATTTAATCATTCGGGCCAATGTGTTAAGCGTATCAATTCAAAAAAGGACACTATTGACTAGGTACTGTAAACGTTTAGGATGTTTTTCGGGTATGGATTCTATAATGCCAATTGTTACACCAGTAGCATCTCCATGTGTGAGGGCAATATAGCTAGATGTTGAATGAATTTTGCATCAATGTTAAATCTGTGTTTGTTCATGCGAGCACGGAGAGCTGGCACCGTTCTCCCCACATACTGCAAACCGCAGCTGCAAGAAGGTATACAACATATGAAGAGGAGCAGTTACCACTATTTAGATTAAAAAAAGTGTTTCCAGTGGAACGTGATTCAAATGAAAAATATCCCATTCTCAGGGATCTGCTGGCAACACAAAGATCTAGCTTTATTACATCCAGCTTTATTACATCGTATCGTCACGTGTGTAACCTTAGTATCCCAAACAGTAACATTAGTGTCCAGACAATTCAGCCGGCTGGGGGCCAGATAGTCATGAAGGGTCTGGGCTTGACGAAAGGTCATTAAAAGGTTTAGTAGGAATCCATTTTCTCAAAACTGGATCCAGCATTAGAGTACCTGTCATCAAGCCATATTTTCTTAACTAACTCAGATTATATTCACTAACTACTTCTAACACCCCTCCTGCCCTAAAAAAAAATTCTGAGCTTTAAAAAGTTCTGTATCATACTTTTCCCCTTGCTCACATTGTGTGAGCGCCCGGCAGGAGAAAGTGGGCTTTCCCCAGCAGGGGCGACCTCACTGAAGCCTGCAAGAGCTGTGCCTTTCCCTGCGCCGCATACACTTCCTGAGTTTGGACTTCTGCAAGTCCGGGTGGAGACCAAATTAACTGTATGAGAAGAGAACAGAGCCACATGGTGGCTGTTTTTTCAATCGCATTAAAAACAAATAAAAAGGCTGAGAATTTTAACAGCAAGTAAATAAAGTATGTTATAATAACATAAGGAACAATATATTAAAGGCTTAGTTTTGTGACAGGTACTCTAAGATGGATCAGTGTTGTTCCAAAATCCTACATATTTGAGTGGTACAGGAATTGTAATTTGTTATAAAAATTAAATTAGCATTTGTACACTGTCATTTTATTCTTTTACTCATTTTTTGTATTTTCAATCTTTTTACAATCAAATTTTCCTGTAAAGGATACTCGATTTTTTTAAAGGAATCAGTTAAAAAAAATTTGGGGTAACCTTTTTTCACAAAAACAGTCACGTAATATGGCAACTTTCATTATCAGTGATACAATTTTTGCGAATATGCTGATATTGTCCAAATTGCACATTCCGTTTTGAATAACAACAACTAGAAAAATTTAGGAAGCTATTGACATCAACCTGTTTAAAGTGTGTCAATGTCCAATAGGGCAAACCTTATATTCGGCACTGGGGTACATGTGTGAAAAAAAACGAAGGCTCTAACTTTTTGCTATAGGCAATATCAGAAAAAAAATCACACTTGATAACCATGTATTTTCTCTTCAATACTTTTTAGTTATCAAATATTGTAATACAAAATCGGAGAATTCTCCACTTTTCAAGTAAGAATAAGTACAAAAAATGCTTCACCCACAGAGCTCTCTTAAGTGTCCGGCAATCATTCATCGGTCTAACCCCTTCGTGAGAGGAAGGAAGGAATAGTCAGCTCCGTTATGCCCATGGAAGGGTGAAGCTAAATCGGAAGCTGCATGAGGACTGTCAGATGTTTAAGAGAGCACTGTGGGTGAAGCTTTTTTTACTTGAAAAGTGGAGAATTCTCCGATTTTGTATTACAATATTTGATAACTAAAAAGCATTGAAGAGAAAATAAATGGTTATTAAGTGTGATTTTTTTTCTGATACTGTTTAAAGTGTGTCCTAGTAGAAATAGTATTATGTGGATTTTTTTAATGTCGAGGTTCAAAAATACCATATTAAAAATTTGGGGTAAACGCTAACCCTCAATCATTCGAATTGAGGCGCTGAACAAACAAGAGAGCCTCTGCTTCAGTCCCACACCATATGGGGATAAGATGTCTGATCGCATGGAGTCCCAGCGGTGGGCCGCACCTGCATTATGTACGTAAAACGTTACGCCCCCTCCCATAGTCATGAATTGGGGGGGGGGGGGGGGTGACGTGACATCACGACAGGGGCGTGGTGTTGTCACGTCTCCAGTCCCGAAAACTTCCGGTTTCAGAGCCTGGAGAAGTAGCTCTGCACATAATGCGGGTGCGGTAGGGAGATCGCCTTTGGATAGGGGATAAAATGTCTAAAGCCGGAATACCCCTTTAAACTGCAAGCTGCAATATTACAAAACTGTTTTTGTGAAAACTGTTACCTCAAAAAACTTAACTGATGCATTTAAAAAAACGAGTATCCTTAAACCAGTGGTTCTCAACCTTTTTGGCGACTGTACCACCAAAGGCTGAAAGTATGTCCGCAGGTACCCCCTCGCGTGGAACTTGTGCACGAGGGGTACCCACGGACAAAAGGAGTGTTCTTATTTTTATACTAATGCATCCCCCCTCCATCTTTATCCCCTTGTGCCATTATTCCCCCTTCATCTTAATCCCCTTGCGCCATAATACCCCCACCCCTCCCCCCGATCTCCTTTTGCCGTTTTTCCCCCCCTCCATCTTAATCCCCTTGTGCAATTATTATCCGATATGGCAAAAGAGTTATCAGAGGAAGGGGGAATGGCGCAAGAGGATCAGAAGGAGGGGGGAATAATGGCGCAAGGGGATTAAGATGGAGGGAGAATAATAGCACATGGGGATTAAGATGGAGAGGGGGATAATCAGCCCCCCTCCATCTTAATCCCCTTGTGCTATTATTACCCCCTCCATCTTTGATAACCCTTTTGCCATATCGGATAATAGAGGCACAAGGGGATTAAGATGGAGGGGGGAAAATGCCAAAAGGGGATCAGGAGGTGGGGCGTGGCGTCGGTAATAATGACACAAGAAGATCAGAGGGAGGGGGAATGACGACACAAGGGGATTAATATGGAGAGGGTTGATTATTCCCCCCCTCTAAATTGATTATCCCCTATGCAAAGTTATTTTTTCACTCCACTACTCCTTTCGGTAGTTAACCTCCTTCAAATTAAACCTAAATGAGAAATGGGAGATGAATACACTTAAGTAGAAGCCCCTATTCTAAGCAAAAACAATCAAATTTGTAGAAGAATAGGCTCAACTTCATTATGGACATAAGGTCAAACAGTTAAAACACCTCTTTTACAAGGTTACTCATTATAGTATTCTTATTTGGCACTCCACTTTCCTTAGTTTGTCTTAATGCAAAAAAAGAATGCAAAAAAGAAAAAGGGGGCGTGTTCACACATTGCAGGATTGCTGCAGATATTGACTTTCCTATTGAAGTTTATTGTTAAAATCTGCAGAATATTGTCACATAGATACATACATTTTATGGTTGTCATTTAATACGCAAAACTACTGACTCAAAAATTCAGTTTATTGGTTATAAAGTATTTTCAGCCACTTCTGTGTTTTGGTCAATATAACTATAACCAGGAGTCCAAAACACAAAGAGAGGTGTTTTTCTGTGTCCACTACTAGCATTGGCTACAAATATCAATCAAAATAATGTGTGAAGGCAAATAGTGGCAACATACTATGCAGTTCGAGTGAGTGAGAGGATGTAATGAGAGAGAAGAGCAGCCAGGAGTAACTGATGGAAAGAATAGCATGACTGGATTGGAGGACCAATGAGCGAGGAAATGCATCTTGGAGTAAAGATTTGTAGACTAGTTCAGTTGTGTAAAAAAAAAAAAAAAAATTTAAAAATTAAAAAAAAAGACAGGTAGTAAGAAGAAATAATAGAGAGGAAAAGTGTCAGTACAACAGTTAGACAAGAAGATCAACCTTCTTCTCTCTTTATGACTCATTGCCTGGAGTAGAGCCAGACTGTTCAAGAGAAAATCAGGTATTAATGGTCTACAGTAATTCAAGTAAAAGGACTTCAATACTCATCCTTTCCCTCCTTGTTTTTACACATGTCTGTCTGTCCGATTTGAGCTGTATTGGTCAGAACTGGAAATAACAGATCTCAACCATTTAACCCCTTAGATGCCATGGCCAAAAGTGACACCCTCATCAGAATTCGATCAACGGGATTGCTACGTGCCTATAGATTCTGTGACTGTCTTCAGGGGTCATTCTACAGGGAGGTAGAGGCCGATCTGTGAGCAACAGCTTGTGTGTGTACCTCTGTTCTTTATATTCAGGGGTCACCTTTCACCGTACTCCTGTCTGTGGTAAGAAGAGCACAATTGGGAAATAACCTGTACAAAACAGGAGGTCTTTGTTTTTGGCCATGGAGGCCAGAACAGAAACTGCAAGATTTTAGGATTATTTTAAAAATCTCTCTCTATATTTCTCGCTCTTTAGTAACATAGTTTATAAGGTCAAAAAATGACCATCAAGTTCAACCTATAATCTTAATGAGTCCCATCTAAAGTTGATATAGATCTAGAATCCATAAGCTGTAATGTTATTATTCTCCAAAAATGCATCCAGACCATTTTTAAACTCTCTTACAGAGTTCACCATGACCACTTCCTCTGGCAGAGTTTTCCACAGTCTCACTGCTCTTACAGCAAAGAACCACCGTCTGTGCTGGTGTAGAAACCTTCTTTCTAGAGATGAGCGAATTTACAGTAAATTCGATTCGTCACGAACTTCTCGGCTCGGCAGTTGATGGCTTATCCTGCATAAATTAGTTCAGCTTTCAGGCGCTCCCGTTGGCTGGAAAAGGTGGATACAGTCCTAGGAGACTCTTTCCTAGGACTGTATCCACCTTTTCCAGCCCACCGGAGCACCTGAAAGCTGAACTAATTTATGCAGGATAAGACATCAACTGCCGAGCCGAGAAGTTCGTGACGAATCGAATTTACTGTAAATTCGCTCATCTCTACTTCTTTCCTCTAAATGTAGCGGATGCCCCCTTGTTATAGATCCAGTTCTGGGTATAAATAGATCATGGGAGAGATCTCTGTAAGGTCCCCTGATATATTTATATATAGTTATTAGGTCGCCCCTAAGCCTTCTTTTTTTTCTAAACTAAATAACCCCAATTCTGATAATCTTTCTGGGTACTGTAGTCCTCCCATTCCCCGTATTACTCTGGTTGCCCGTCTTTGAACCCTCTCCAGCTCCACTATATATTTCTTGTACACTGGTGCCCAGTACTGTACACAGTATTCTATGTGTGGTCTGACTAGTGATTTGTACAGTGGTAGAATTATTTCCTTGACGTGGACATCTATGCCCCTATTGATGCAACCAGTGATTTTATTTGCCTTGGAAGCAGCTGCCCAACACTGGTCACTACAGCTAAATTTACTTTTAACTAAGACTCCCAAGTCCTTTTCCACTTCAGTCGTCCCAAGTGTTCTCCCATTTAATACATAATCCCAGCCCGGATTTTTCTTCCCCATGTGCATTACCTTACATTTATCAGTGTTGAAACTCATCTGCCACTTCCCAGCCCAAACCTCCAACCTATCCAGATCCATTTGTAACAGTGCACTGTCCTCTATTGTGTTTACCGCTTTACAGAGTTTAGTATCATCTGCAAAGATTGCTTTTTACTATTCAACCCCTCTACAAAAGGTCATTAATGAATATATTAAAATAGAACAGGACCCAAGACTGACCCCTGTGGTACCCCACTAGTAACAGTCACCCAGTCAGAATAAGTTTCATTTAAAACCACCCTCTGTTTCCTATCACTAAGCCAGTTACCCACTTGCACACATTCTCCCTCAGCCCAATCCCTCTCATTTTATACACCAACCTTATGTCTCACCGTATCAAATGCTTTGGAAAAATCCAGATATATGACATCCAGCAATTCCCCCTGGTCCAGTCTGGAGCTCACCTCCTCATAAAAGCTTATCAGGTTAGTATGACAGGACCGATCCCTCATAAAGCCATGCTGATATGGAGTCACACATTTATTTCTATCAAGATACTCCAAAATAGCATCCCTTAGAAAACCCTCAAACAATTTACATACAACAGAGGTTAAACTAACAGGTCTATAATTCCCGGGGTCACCTTTTGACCCATTTTTAAATATTGGCACCACATTTGCCATGTGCCAGTCCTGGGGAACAGTCCCTGTTACTATAGGGTCCCTGAATATAAAAAAATAGGGGTCTGTCTATTACATTACTTAATTCTTTTAGAACACGGGGGTGAATTTGTCTATTTTGATTTTTTGTAGGTGGCACTGTACTTCTTCCTGGGTTAGACAGGTGACCTGTATTGGGGAGTTTACCTTATCTCGCTGTATTTCACCTGGCATTTCATTTTCCTCGGTGAATACAGTGGAGAAGAATTTGTTTAACCCCTTCCCGACTCATGACATACATGTTCGTCATGGGTCGGCTCCCATTCTATAACGCAGGGCCACGCCGTGGCCCCGCGTCATAGCGGGTCGGGCCCGACACCGAGCAACGGCCAGGACGCGTGGCTAATAGCGCGCAGCAGTGATCACGGTGCCGCGCGCTATTAACCCTTTAGACGCTGTGTTCAAAGTTGAACGCCGCGTCTATAATGAAAGTAAACTAATGCCGGTTAGCTCAGGGAGCTGTTCAGGATAGCCGCGGCAATCCGCGGGAGCTATAACACAGCAAAAAAAAAAAGTGAAAATCATTTAACCCCTTCACTAAGAAAAGTTTGAATCACCCCCCTTTTCCCATAAAAAAAATAAATAAAAAACCAGTGTATATAAAAATAAACATATGTGGCATCACCGCATGCGGAAATGTCCGATTTATAATAATATATAGTTAATTAAACCGCATGGTCAATGGCGTACGCGCCAAAAAATTCCATAGTCCGAAATAGCGTATTTTTGGTCACTTTTTATATCATGAAAAAATGAATAAAAAGCGATCAAAAAGTCTGATCATTACAAAAATGGTACCGCTAAAAACTTCAGATCACGACGCAAAAAGTGAGCCCTCATACCACCCCATACGCAGTAAAATAAAAAAAAGTTATAGGGGTTAGAAGATGAGAATTTTAAACGTATAAATTTTCCTGCATGTAGTTATGATTTTTTTTTCCAGAAGTACGACAAAATCAAACCTGTATAAGTAGGGTATCATTTTAACCATTTGGACCTACAGAATAAAGATAAGGTGTATATTTTACAGAAAAATTTACTGCGTAGAAACGGAAGCCCCCCAAGAGTTACAAAATTGTGTTTTTTCTTCAATTTTGTCTCGCAATGATTTTTTTTTTTCGTTTCGATGTAGATTTTTGGGTAAAATGACTGATGTCATTACAAAGTAGTTATGGTTTTTTTTAAAGGTAAGGAGGAAAAAACGAAAAACGGAAAAACCCTGGGTCATGAAGGGATTAACTTATTTGCTTTTTCCTGATCCCAGTTTATAATTTCTTCCTCATCATTTTTTAAAGGACCACCACTTTCATTTTTAACCTTTGTTATTTATAGTTAAAAAACATTTTGGGGTTAGTTTTACTCTCTTTGGCCATGAGTCTTTTTGCAGCATGTATCTGTTTTTATTTTACATTTTTCTCTATAGCTATGTAATGCTTCTTCACTGCCATCTT
The DNA here is from genome assembly GCF_029499605.1 of Hyla sarda. NCBI lineage: Eukaryota > Metazoa > Chordata > Amphibia > Anura > Hylidae > Hyla > Hyla sarda. Next base: position 84,787,255 of record NC_079190.1, read on the forward strand.
GTTTTGGTAGTTAACAATTCTTCCATATTGGTTTTCTTTCATTTCTGACCCTTTTATTCCCATAAGGTATATACATCTTACAGTGAGAATGTAAGATATTTTTAAACATCTAATAGTATTCTTGTTTATGAGGACATTATCCCATTTTATATTGTTAAGGGCTTCTCGGAGTTGATCAAACTTTGCCTTCCTAAAATTCAATGTTTTTGAGAGAGATTCCCTTATTGAAGAACAAGCTATAATGTGTTATATTTTAATCACTATTCCCTAGGTGTCCTATCTGTACATTACTCTGTCAGGTCTGTTGGTAAATATTAAGTCTAGTAGGGCGCTCCCTCTGGTCGGGCCCTTCACCATTTGGAACAGATAATTGTCTTTAGTCAGGAACCTGTTTATTTTAGAAGATTCACAGGTCTCAGTCTCCAAGTTTATATCAGGATAGTTATGTCCCCCATTATTATCACATCATTTTGATTTGCTGGCTTGTTTATTTGCCTCAGTAATTGATCTTTTGACTCTTCCATTATGTTTGGTGGCTTAGAGAAAATCCCTCTCAGAATTTTTTTTATTTTCATCTCCATATATTTCTACCCATAATGACTCCATATCATCGTTTCCCTCCCATATATCCTCCCACAGTGCGGCCTTCAGACTCAATTTCACATAAAGACAAAACTCCTCCCCCTTTCAGTTTTGTCCGATCCTTCCTGAATAGACTATAACCCTGTACGTTGACCACCCAGTCACAGATATCGTCCAACCAAATCTGTTATACCCAATATGTCATAACTCTCCTCAAACATCAACCACTCCAGTTCCTCTGTTTTATTGGACAGACAGACTTCTGGCATTAGTCAACATGCAATTTAAAAAAGGTGTACGTTTTAATATATGAATATATAAAATCTATGAGAACATACACACACTGTTCAAAAAAAATAAAGGGACCACTTAAACAACACAATGTAACTTCAAGTCAATCACACTGTCCACTCAGGAAGCAACACTGATTGACAATCAATGTCACATGCTGTTGTGCAAAATGGAAAAGACAACAGGTGGAAATTATAGGCAATTAGCAAGACACCACCAATAAAGGAGTGGTTCTGGAGGTGGTAACCACCGACCACTTCTCAGTTCCTGTGCTTCCTGGCTGATGTTTTGGTCACTTTTAAGAGTCAAACAAAGATGCTTTATTGATAGGCTTACAGATAACATGTAAGGAAAAGCATTGAAATAATGAAAAGGAACCAACGGCCCAATTAGGCCTTAAACAAAGTAACAATTGGTACAAGTGATGCATTAGACATTAACAACACAATGATAAGCAGCACAAAATCATAGTGGCAGAAAAAAGGTATAAGGTGTTTGACGGCTGGTCATCCCCGACAACAAACAATAGAGTCCCTCCCACCCCTCAACACGGAGATCAATAAAGCGAGAAACTGCAGCGGACGTTAGGACAATGGGCTGAAGATAACCACGGTTCCCACAAACTATCAAAGGAGGACACAGCATCATCTCTAATAGCAGATAACTTTTCATTGAGCATAATGAGGTTAACTCTATCCACTACCTTCTCAAAGTCTAAGGAGGGTTTTTTCCATTGCGATGCTATATAAATTCTAGTAGCCATCAAGATAGATTGAGCTAGACGAAAGTGACCAAAGGTCATTCTCTGTGGCTTAGTACCAAGCAAGCAAAAAGCCGGGGTACGTGACACATAAGTACCCAAAAGGGAGCCTAAAAGATCTAATACAGTCGTCCAAAGGCCCACCACCACTGGACAACCCCACCATATATGATACATGGTTCCCCTTTGACCACACCCACGGAAACATAGTGGGGAAACATCGGGGTAAATCGAGTGAAGTCGCGAGGGAACCATGTATACACGGTGCAGAACCTTCAACGCTGTCTCCATCAATGTCACTTGCCAACTCCCCTTCCCCAAAACCACACAACCCTCCCTTCATTGAGGCAAAGACAAGGTGTGATGCAGGTCCGCTTCCCACGCTAACATGAAGGGCAGTTTCTGATCAGGAGGAGGATCATTAATATGAGCATACACTAGGGAGAGGAGCCTGACATCCATGGGTCTATAGAGAATGAAAGCTTCATACATAGTAGGGTGTAGTGTAGTCGTGTTACCCAGAACAGTACGATAATAGGAAAATATCTGGTGGGCTCTAAAGGATTCACCATCAAGCATGTCATATCTTCGTTTGAGAGACGTTAATGTGTACATCAAACGATGGTCAAAAAAGTCATAGAGTCGTAGCAGTTTATTATCAATCCACCAGTGGAAAAGGGAGGGAGTAAGACCAGGTAAAAAGAGAGGGTTGCAAAGAAACGGAGTCAGAGGAGAAGCGAAGGATTGCAAGCGGAATCTGAAGCGAACCAGACGCCAGAGAGACAACGAGCAAAGGGCAATCTGTGCCAACGTAGGGACCAGCGTAGCTATAGGGCTCGAGGTCCACATCAAGGATGCATAGGAATAAGGGGACAACAAGGAGTCCTCCAGTCTCGTCCAGCGAGGTGCTCTATCCAGAGCATTCACCAGTGCCAGTTGAGCCAATCGTGCAGCATAATAGTACTTAAGAAAATCAGGCACCGACAAGCCACCCGACTACCTATTATAGTGCATGATTCGCCTGGAAATATGCGGTCGTTTGTTCGACCAAATATAATTTAAGGAGTCCCTTTGCAAAGCAAGCAAATCACGCTTTGCTACAGGTATAGGCAGTGTTCTAAACAAATACAACAACTTAGGTAAAACTATCATTTTTATCACGTTCACCCTACCCAACCAAGAAATGTAAGGATAATTCCACTTGGCCAGATCAGATCTAATAGATTTATAAAGAGGAACAAATTTAGTGCTATACAATGATGAAATGGATGGGGTAAGTTTCACGCCCAGATAGGGCAAACCCGCATTAGCGTTTTTAAAGTGAAATGTACGTTCAATGGTGTGTAGCAAGGACTCAGATATATTACAATACATAATTTCAGATTTAGTAACGTTGACCCTCAACCCCGACTGCAGAGCAAAGGAGTCCAGCACCTTAAAAAGTTTGGGGAGGGAAATGAGGGGGTTTGTAAGGGTTAGCAATAAATCGTCAGCGAACAAGTTCACTTTATATTCTGAAGATCCAATAGTGGTACCTGAAATATCAGGATGATCTCTAATCATTTGTGCCAGTGATTCCATAATTAATGTAAAAAGGGCTGGGGACAGGGGGCAGCCCTGACGAGTACCCCGGCCTATAGAAATCGGACGGGGAGAGGTAGATGGCAACTTTAGATATGCAGTCGGGGTGGAGTACAGAAGGTGTAGAAGAGAAACAAATGGGCCAGCAAAGCCAAACTTGTGTAAAGTGGCGAACAAAAAAGGCCATGATACACAATCAAAAGCCTTCTCTATATCCAAGGCAACTACAATGAGAGGGGTTGTGGTAGTCCCCGCCCACTGTATTTGGTCAATGACTTTCCTAACATTATCTGGTGCTTGGAAGCCAGGGATAAATCCTACCTGGTCTTGATGAACCAGGGTAGGAAGATGGGCATTTAATCTTTTTGCTAACAAAGATGTCAGGAGCTTCGCATCAACATTTAACAATGATATTGGGCGATAATTGGCAGTATTTAAATGATCCCGGTTCGGTTTAGGGATAACTGTAATGAGCGCATCCAGAAATTCAGATGGGATAGTAGTCTGTATGCGAAGCGAATTGAAAAATGTGAGTAGATGAGGGAGTAGCAATGGTGCAAATTTTTTAAAGTATGCTGCCGTCAGGCCATCAGGCCCAGGGGCCTTACCAGACTTCAATCGGGCAATGGCGTCCGCGATTTCCTCTACTGTAAAAGGAGCGTTTAAAGACTCCCTGGCATCTGGAGTCAATGACGGTAAAGTAATTAAAGAGAAGAAGTCAGTAAGGGAGGAGGAAAGAGCGGGGGAAGAAGAGGGCGCTGCATATAGAGTAGAGTAATAGGTATGGAAGGCTGTGTAAATCTTATCGGGGTGAGAAGATTGGAGACCCGGTCGGAGCTGCAAGCTATGTACTCTATTAAAAGAGGAGTTTTTTTTGAGCATTGCCGCCAGTAATTTGTCGGGTTTGTTAGCTAACCTGTAATAGGTCGCTTTTGTCCAACGGACAGCTTTCTCAACCCTGGTAGATAGAAGTGCATCCAGCTGCAAGCGGGTCTCCTTAATGGAATGATAAAGGTAAAGAGATGGGTCTTGTTGATGAGCATACGTCAGTCTCTGTAATCTACATTCCAAAGCTATTTAGGTAGCAGTGCGGTCTCGTTTCAGTCCACTAGCTAGGGATATGATACGGCCTCTCCTATATGATTTAAGGGTTAACCACACCCATACTGGGGAAGACTCTGGGATTGTGTTGGTATCAAAAAAATGTTTCAGGTCAGTATCTAGTTGTTGGTATACCCTCGGCATGGTCAGCAATGCTTCATTCAAGCGCCATCTAAACGGATATGTAAAGGAGGGCATCAAGCTAAAAGCAGCTAACACCATATCATGATCTGACCACACCGAAGGAACATGACGTGCATACAACATCTGAGGTAACATGCGGGTAAGGACCAATATCCAGTCTATCCTGGTATAGTGACCATGCGCAGGCGAGTAATATGAGTAACCCCTAGATACCCCGTTATGTTCTCTCCAACTATCTGCTAAGTCATGGCATACAAACAATTGCTGCAGAAGGCGGTGTTGAGACCCCGACCTACGAAAAGGGGCTGAATTAGATCTATCCAGTTTGCCATTAACTATCATGTTAAAATCTCCAGCCCAAATCAGCATATCGTACGACAGTGTCTCAAGAAGTGAACATAAACGGGAAAAAAAACATAAGAGGGGAGTCCGTTGGAGCGTAAGAGTTAACAATACATAAGGATTTGTCATACAATGTACCCAACAGTATCAGGTATCTTCCCTCACCATCCACCAACTCCCTCCGTACTGTGAAGGGGAAAGAGTTATGAAACAAGGTCATGACTCCTCTGCATTTAGTCATGAAAGACGAACAATGATGTCTAGAATACAATCTGTGTAGGTGTGACGGTTTAGAGGTGAGCGTAAAATGGGTTTCCTGGATACATAATATGTCAGGATGTAATTTTACGTAATCAATAAAGGCCTTACTACGTTTACCTGGGGCGTTGAAGCCCCGCACGTTATGCGAGAGAACCTTAGCCATAACACCAAACCAGAGGAGACATGCCATCATACATACCAAACCCAATAATCAGTACCCAGAGATGGCTAGGGAGACCAGCCATCAGCACCAATTGCGGCTGCTTGCCGTCAAAAAACAGAAGTGCATCGTACCTATAGGAACAGAAAACAAAAAACAAACATAAAAGAAAAAAAAAGAAGAAAGGAAAACAAAAAAAACGTCCAAATCACAGGAAAGGCGGGCGTCCTTATCAAGTCGCCCAGCATTCTTCCTATGTCCCACGAAGGGATGATGGGGTGCAGTAGTCTGAACCACGATCTAGCCTCGCCATGGAAAAATAGTAGAAATCAATAACAGCAGGTATGGGGGGGGGGGGGGGGGGGCGTAGAAGGAGAACAAAAGTCCCGGCTCACAAACTGTAGAGAGGCAACAGCTTAGCGTCCATTAAGCAAACAACTGTATAAAAAATGGAGAATCCATGACAATCAAGTAGCAGGGTCCTCTCGCAAAGGTTCAGGGGGTCTACGCTTCTCTCTCCCCACAGTAGACCATTCTCGGTGCACCCGTCCAGGTCTTTGAGGTAGTGGTGGACTATCTACCAAAGTTATGCGGGCATGTGAAATAATTTCTTTGGCTTCCAGCACAGTATGGACATTGTGCGTGCGACCACTAGCCTGGAATATTAAGGAAAAAGGGAACCCCCACCGGTATCGTATGCCTTCTTTTTGCAATGTAAGGGTAATGGTGCGGAATTCCCTGCGCCTAGCTAGGGTGGAGGGGGCCAGATCCGAAAAAATGCGCACAGATGGAGGGACCCCAGGTAACGCTGGGATGTTTCTGGCCGCCTGCAGGATGGGGTCTCACCTCAGGATAATGTAGTTTAAGTATTATGCCCCTCGGATAGTCAGGGTTCTTGGGCCTGGTCAGGGCTCTATGTATGCCGTCGAAGCGCAATAGTTCCGGTTCCAGCTGCGGGGCCAATGCGTAGAAGAGGGAAGAGATCGCCTTAGAAAAGTCAGTCACCTCCTCCGGGAGACCTCGGATCCGTAAGTTAGCGCGGCATGAACGGTTCTCCAAGTCCTCAAGTTTCAGCTCGAGGGCCTGTAGTTGCGCAGTGTGATCCTCCAGATCATGGCGATCAGTTTCAATGGTGTCAGCAAAGTCGTCAATCCACGCTTCAGAATCAGCTACTCTCTGCTCCAAGTCTTTAGCTGGGATTACAGGTCTGCCACCGCCTTAGACAATTCAGTTTGAAAGAGGAGCTTTATGTTCCGGAACATCGAGTTAGGTGACAGGTCTGTAGGGCCTTGCGACTCCTCCTCTGAGTGCTCCGCTGGAGAACTGCAGCGAGGCACCGCCATCTTGGAGCGCCGGCTTGTCCTGAAGATATCAGGTATAGACTGCGAGAGCCGTTGCGAATTCTGCCTTTTTGTGCCCTTCTGGGATCGCGGCATATTCACCCACCAGGCAGGGTAAGTTCTAACTCAGAGGAGCCCGGTATGGGCGCTTAGAGAGGCTGTATAGTCGCGGTCAGCACGGAGCTCACACTACATGCGTCCTCTCGCGTGAGATGCGCGCATACGCCCCCGTTTTGGTCACTTTTGAATGCTGGTGCTTTCACTCTATTGGTAGCATGAGACAGAGTCTACAACCCACACAAGTGGCTCAGGTAGTACAGCTCATTCAGGATGGCACATCAATATGAGCTGTGGCAAGGTTTGCTGTGTCTGTCAGCGTAGTGTCCAGAGCATGGAGGCGCTACCAGAAGACAAGCTAGTACATCAGGAGACATGGAGGAGGCCATAGGAGGGCAACAACCGAGCAGCAGGACTGCTACCTCTGCCTTTCTGCAAGGAGGAGCACTGCCAGAACCCTGCAAAATGACCTCCAGCAGGCCACAAATGTCCATGTGTCCACTCAAATGGTCAGAAACAGACTCCATGAGGGTGGTATGAGGGCCAGACATCCACAGGTGGCAGTTGTGCTTACAGCCCAATGCCGTGCAGGATGTTTGGCATTTGCCAGAGATTCAGATTGGCAAATTCACCACTGGTGCTCTTCACAGATGAAAGCAGGTTCACACTGAGCATGTGAGAGTCTGGAGATGCCCTGGAGAACGTCCTGCTGCTTGCAACACTGAAGGCATTGATGCTGGCAGATGCTTTAATTCAGGTCTGGGAGGACATGCCTCAAGAGACCATCCGCCACCTCATCAGGAGCATGCCCAGGCATTGTAGGGAGGTCATATGGGCACACGGAGGCCACACACACACACACACACACACACTACTGAGCCTCATTTTGACTTGTTTTAAGGACATTACATCAAAGTTAGATCAGCCTGTAGTGTGGTTTTCCACTTTGATTTTGAGTGCGACTCCATATCCAGACCTCCAAGGGTTGATAAATTTGATTTCCATTGATAGTTGAATGTGCTGACAACAGTCACAAAAATTATGTAAAGACAAAAGTATTTCATAAGATTAGTTCATTCAGATCTAGGATGTGCTATCTTAGTGTTCCCTTAATTGCACAGACTTTGGACTCCTGCTGGCCTGGCAGAAGTACAAAATCAGGATATGCAGCCTGGAGTACTGAGGGGGGTATAGCCTTAGCCAATCATAGCTCATCTCACACTGAACTGCTCTGAGCTGTGTGTAGGCATCAGTGTTATCAGCAATCTAATTCTCTGACCTGTTCGACTACAGACCAGAGAAAAAGACCCCATGATGATAGCAGGAGGCAGGTAAGCAGACCTCCGGCCACCATCTTAGCTGGTCTGATCCCCACAGCCATCAGTATTGATCATGACATCTGAGGGGTTAATGGCAGACATTAGCGCATGGCAACTCCTTGATTTCAAAGCACTCGTTTTTCTCAGGATACACAGGTGTAAAAACTTTTTTTTCTCCAATTTATGACGATACACATCTGCCTTAGAGTAATTACTAGCTGAACCGAAAAACTCATTATTTCTTTATTATTTAATCCATCAACAAAATGGTGTGGGTTAAGCATTGCTCTTCCTGTAAGACAGCCTTCTCACCACAAGATTTACAGAAATGAAGTGGCCAAACCGGAGGGGACTGTGTCCTATTTTTAAACAATTACTCGCACTTAAAGATCTTGCAGAGAAACATGTTTTGCTACGGATGTTTATAAAAAAATAAATTAAGGAAACTCATCAGTTTCCCCATCACAAAAACTAAAAACAAATATCAATGGGGGTTATATTTACAAATTTCTGTCACATTCCTGTTTAATGAATGGAGATACTGGCACAGAAAAACAGCTAAGCTCAACAAAAAGAAATCTAGTACCTAAGCTACAGTATGGCTTTACCTCAATTACACTTTATAATCTACTCTATATGGAGGTCTGAAGTGGCATTATGAGGCAGAAGCAATCTGGAAATAGGTACAACATAAAGAATATGCTGTGATTTCGTAGTACAGTCTCAAAATTACTAGTGGATTTTTTTGCAAAAAAATTAAATAATGGCAAACTCCCTTTTTGCGCAATTTTATATATATATATATATATATATATATATATATATATATATATATATATATATATACACACATACACATACATATACATACATACACACACACACACACACATAACTAAAACAAGATTATTGGGTTGTTTTCCTGACAGCCCCATAACAGACAATGAGAGGGTATAAAAGAAATAAAAGCAACAGTCATCTATTCATCCCTTATAACCTACTGTTTAAATGAAGTTTTAATGTTAAACATTTCAATTTAGAATTGTTTAACATTTTAATATGCAAGTCAGAATTTCATTGGTTATTATCCAATTGGCTAATCTGTTTTCAGATTTTTTTTTATTTTTACATTTTTTAAAAAGGAAAAAAAAAAACACAATGAGAAAAGTCTATATAGAATATATTGAAAGAAAGAATAGTTGAGATGTCAGTCTGACAGAATAAATTGTCATATTGAACAAAAACAACTCCTCCTTACATGCCCATAAAAAAAGCAGAACGTGGATGGTCAATTCAAGAGAAGAAGAAGGAAAAAAAAGAGAACACATTTTATTTAGAGATTTATCACAGAATGTGTAGTGCTTTATAGTCAAGTAACATATGACAAGCAATTTATCTGGAACAAAACAAAACAAAAGCATAGATTCCCTATAACACAGAGAAGGCCATACTGAGGTGTGAGGTAGTACGAGTGATTACGGGGAGGAGAAACTTATTTTGGATTAGGCTTCTGCAAATAGGAGAAAAGAGGCATCAGAGCGTGGACTGAGAGCCATTTGAAAGCCACATTAGACCCTGCGATTAGAGCAGCAGAGATGTCTATTCGACCGAAAGATATCTGCCTTTGTTGGCAGGGTGGTGTGGAAAATTAGCATTTATATAAATTACTTTCACCCTAATAGGACTGGCAAGGGCATTTTTTCAATACACTAGAATTATGACAACCAATAACATACGGATAGGATCACTACAGGTATTTTAAAAGCAGTTTTTGTTTTAAGCTTAATACAAGACAATTCATTACTACCCGGGGGCAACTACAAGTTTATGATATTTATAAAATGATGGCAATGGAAACTAATGAGGACTTGGGAGGGAAGTCCACATACACCGATCAGCAATAACAAACCATAGAAACATAATGTGTTGGCAGAAAAGAACCATTTGGCCCATCTATTCTGCCCAATAATCTGAATACTATGAATAGTCATTGTCCCTATCTTATATGGAGGATAGCCTTATGCTTATCCCATGCATGTTTAAACTCCTTCACTGTATTTGCAGCGACCACTTCTGGAGGAAGGCTATTCCATGCATCCACTACTCTCAGTAAAGTAATACTTCCTGATATTACTGCAGAAACCTTTGCTCCTCTAATTTAAAACTATGTCCCCTTGTAATAGTTGATTCCCTTTATGTATATAAAAGTTTCTATCATCTCCCCTCTGGCTCGTCTTTCTATACATGTTAAGGTCCTTTAACCTTTCCTGGTAAATTTGTATTATCCTGCAATCCATGTACTAGTTTAGTATCTTCTCTGAACTCTCTCTAGAGTATCTAGATCCTTCTGCAGATACGGTCTCCAGTACTGCGCACAATACTCCAAGTGAGGTCTCACCAGTGCTCTGTACAGCAGTATGAGCACTTCTCTTTCTACTGCTTATACCTCTCCCTATACATCCAAGCATTCTACTAGCATTTCCTGCTGCTCTATTACATTGTCTTCAGAGCTGTTGAGGACCACCGAGGTGAAATCAGTGAGAGGACATCGGGAGGGTACTTACCTTCCTTCCCGCTGTCTGATCAGCATTTGATTGTACCAAGCCTGAGATCTTGACTTGAGCAATCAAGCGCAGATAACACTGATCAATGATATGCTATGGCATAGCATTGTTCAGTGTATGCAAACAAAGGATTGCATGTAATAGTCCCTGTAAGGGGGCTAAAAAAAAAAAAAAAGGTAGAAAAAAAAGGGTTAAAAAAAAAAAATCAATAAATAAAATGTTAATAAATGTGATTTCACCCCTTTCTGAATAAAAGTTTGAATCACCCCCCTTTTTCCATTTAAAAGAAAAATTTTTTTAAACAAAAATGAAAGTAAACATGTGGTATCGCCACGTGCGTAAATGTCCGAACTATAAAAATATAATGTTATCTAAACCACCGCAGGGTCAATGGCATACAGGGGAAGTCACCAAGAGTGACGGAACGCGTGAGGACTTAGGGGCTTTGTGAGACACCCGCTCTCTACATGATAGTGTGATGTATATATATTTGTTCCCTTGATTGTATCATGTGACTTGGTTATTTTAATTACTTATTGTTGCAGCAGCAGTGTATGGATTGTTAAACTTGGTTGACTTAGAAACTGCACTTTTTGCAGCTAGACTGTATACATTGTTTACCCATAAGAGCTGCTATTTGTGCACCTTAGAATATACTGTGTTGGGGCCAGAAGTCACAGGGGGATTATTGCATCTCATTTTTTAGACATATAGATATTAGACAGGTGTCTTTGTTTGTGGGGGGGGGGAGTACCAGAGCAAGTCTGGGATCCCTCCCTATGGCTTTAGGTCGGTCCGAGATGTTTTGTGGACCTCCTTTTTAAAATGTTTTTAACATTAATGGCTATTTTTTGCACAATAAAGAAATACTTTGATATATATATTTTTGGTGTGCTATCACTTTCTGCTTTTTCTTTTCTAATTTCTGATTGTACATTTTGCTTTAAAGCAGGGATAAGCACCCATCATTCATAATAGTTGTGTGGTCGAGCCCACTTATTTATTAATACTTCATAAGTTTAAAAGACACACATTAACCCCTTCCATGTTAAAAGTTCAAATCACCCCCTTTTCCTATATAAAAATATAATAGTATCGCTGGGTGCGTAATTGTACGAACTATTAAAATATAGCATTATGTATCCCATACGGAAAATTACGTAAATGTGAAAAAATTTAATAAAATACCAAACCACACAACTGCAATTTTTATAATATCCCAGAAAAAAAAAAAAAGTTAAAAAGTGATTAAATGGGCACTGTCACCAACTTTATTTTTTGATATGTTGTAGTACTTATGTACTACAACATATCTCTAATATACTTTTATTATTATTTTTTTCATTAAAAAGGTTTAATTTACATTTAAAAACCGGCTACTGAAAAAGGACTGATTTTGGAGTGGCAATCAGTCCTTTTTCAGTTAGGCTGCACTCGCTCCCTGCCTGTCAATCAGACAGGCGGGAGCAAGCGCATTGGCTCCCCGGCCACTGGCTGGGAGGCCACTCCTCCCGCACATCGCCACCGCCTCGTTGCCGCCGCTGTCCCTGCACGCCCGCTGCCGGACTCTGCAGTAACTGCAAGTGTAATGAGGGGGGGGGGAGGAGGAGGAGGGAACGGTCTAGTGCAGTAGCGGGGGGGGGGGGGGGGCTAGCAAAAAAATAGGATGGTGGGAGCTACCCTTTAAAGAGTCAGATAAATACCAAAATGGTAAAGATACAAAAAAAATAAAAATGGCACAAAAAATGAGCCCTCATACAGGCTGGTATGCGGAAATAAAAAAAAAATTATAATAAAGCTACGGGGGTCAGGTCAAAAAATGGCAATTAATTTTTTTTTTTTTAAAGTTCATAATTTTTTTTAAATTCGTAAAACATTATGGAAACTATACAAATCTGGTATTACTGTAATTAGGCAACCTAAAGTATCAAAACAACATGTTAGATGACCACAAGGTAAATGGCGCAGAAAAGAAAACAAATTAGCAAAATTATCTTTTACTATTTCAATTTCACTTCACCGATTAATCTATTATTTTTTGGGTTCCGAGAATATGTTATTGAAAAATTAAAAGGTATCGTTATAGTAGTAAGTTATGGCTATTATAGGGCGAGGAGGAAAAAACGAGAGTGTAAAAGCGAAAATTGGCCCGGACAAGTGGATCGTCATGAGGGACAAGTTGATTTTGCTCCATTTTTGTCCCATGGACAAGTAGTTTTTTATTAAAATTTCCACACCCCTGATGGTAAAAGCTGAAAATCTAATACAAAAAGCCAAATAATTGAGGAATGGATGTTTTTTTTCCCCTTTATTGCACCCCCACCAAAAATTTGCGTTTTACATACTATATGAACCCCAAAATAGTGTAATTAAAAACACAAGTAGTCATGAAAAAAAACAAGTCCTCATTCAGCTAAGCCTAACATCCCCAAGCATATTTTCTGCAACTGATTCTAAATACATTGATTTTTGGGGGTGCAAAACCAGTACACAACTGATCTGCATTAAGTGAGAGCCATGGAGTATAATCTTTGAGGCATATAATTCAGTAGCTGTACCCACAATTCTATGTAAAACAGTAGTACAAACAATGCACTTGAAATAGTTAAAGGACACATTAAGAATTACAACTCCTGCAGAACATGTGGGTTATTTCATAAAGGAGCAATGTCACCTTACTCTGTATATCCATTGATCGCCTTCAATTCATAACTACAAAAAAAATGTATTGCAAAGCAAATTACACGTTACAGTAACAGTACTAAAATGGAAAGATTTTGTTATACACTGATGTAGCTGTATAGTGATCTAGCCACTGATGGCGGAGCTGGCACAGTTCACCTTAGTTGCTCTTTCCGTTTGATATGCAGCGTGCATGACTGCTTCTGCAAAGCATTGTTCTACAAACCGCGCGGCATATGCTGGACACATGTCACAAGATGACAGCAATGACTGATCTTTGGGGGAGTAGCTTTATAGGAAGCAAGCTTTGGATTGTTTCCATGGTGGTGGTAAAAAGGCTTGGAAGTAAAGGGCTAGCTACATGTATTGCTGTGCACCTCTATGTTTTATTTACACCACTATAGGCTGACAAGCAGGGTTGGTGGCTGGAGAATAGGCTGAATGGCTCATCAAAACGTTCAATGAACCAGAATAGAGGGGGGAGGTTGATGAGATAGAATGTATGTGTGCCAGCCACAAAGGCAAGTTTTGTCTCACAGCAGGGATAGATAAAGAAAAACCAGGTGACCTTTCAGAATAAGGTCAGTCTCCCCATTTCAAGATTTTGGGGTAAAAGTTTAAACAAAAATCTCTGAATGCCTTCCTATCCAATGCACTGAACACTTGCAGGTAAATCTCTATAACAAAACAAACACACACAAGTATCTTAGTAACCAAACAAAGCACGAGTTACCTCAATAAAAGCTGCTATAAACCAGACGATTGAATTTAGGGGCCTAAAGAGAATCCATCACATAAGCAAACCTATAAACATTAGGATGATATTCCATTTATACTAGCCCCAAAAGTGCTAAGTGGCAGAAAGAGGCAGAGGGGGAAAAAAAAATAGTTCTATGGAGTCTGTAGCTTATGTTGTTTGGTATACCCTTCAAAGCTCCTTAAAGACAGGAAGGAGATCAACAGCATCATAAGACCCCTTTCAAAGCTTGGGGTCCCCTGCCGGTCAACCCCTTTAACGTTAACACAGTTGTCAATAAAATAATTGCTCTGATTTTGTATTCCAGAGCAAAGGTCTGACTATAAAACCACTCTACCAACTTTCAACCCTTTCCCAAATCTGTTGTACATGTACATGCTATGCCAGGTCTGGGGTATGAAGGGGGCTCACAAGCTGACCAAGCGTCCGTGCCAACTGCTATAAGCAGCTGACAAGCACCATCCGTAGCTAGCGTAGGAGCTACTCCAAATATTTGCAATTTAGCCCCCTAGATGCCTTGGTCAATAGTGAACCTGGCATCTAGATTCCAGGTGCCGGTCATGTCCAGTCTTTAAAACACAGGTAATGTCTCAAGTTGTGGCTGAAACTTTTGAGACCAACACAAATGTTTTCACAAAATCTGCAGATTTACTTAGTGGAAATATAAAGATTTTAGGAGACATTTATCAAAACCTGTGTAGAGAAAAAGTAATCCAGTTGTGCAAAGCAACCAGATTGTTTCTTTAAAATTTTCAGAGGCCTTTATCTTAATTATTGACAAATGCATCAAGTTTATGTAAAGATTTAATATTTACGGTTGAGACCCTTTTCCAATTCTTGGCCCTGGCATGTTGGCCAAGTAGTTGTTGGAAGATTTTTAAATAATCATTTGGTATTATTGGCAGTGTTTTTACCCAAAACTTGGAGCAAGTCAGCTCCTTTCGATAAAGAGCAACCCCACACATGAATGAACTCAGGAGGCTTTACTGTTGGCATGACAAGGACTCATGGTAGCTCACCTTTTCCTCTCCACAGTCTTATAGATGTCCCTAACAGTCTGAAGGAGGCTTCACCAGAAAAAAATCTGTACCCTGGTACTGTGCAGTCAAATCCCTGCACTTCCTGCAGAATGTTGGTATGTTCTTGAGGTTTTAATTGACAGCAGGCAGCCTGATTGAGCGTGCAAATGCACTGACACCTGTATGCATCCATTCCTGAGCAGGCCCAGACTGATCACTAGAACAAGGGGAAGAGAAGAGCACGGCCGAGTGCTTCACCTCCCGCTCTCTGTGCTGTAGACTGAGACAATGCCATAGACTTACATTGTAAGTTTGTCTATCAGGTGACAGAGCTGGTGTTAGAACACACTTAGCGACCCATCTCACTAGCCCACCAGGGAGCATTCACATGTCCCTTTATACGCCGCTGTCAGCTTTGACAGCTGCGATCTAAAGTGTTAATAGCCAGCCGCATGCTGGCTATAAGCGGCGGTGTGAGGTGGAAATTTGGGGAGGAGCTGTCGCAAGTCTGCACGGGTCGCAAATTTCCACCTCACAGTGGCCCCGGCTACGGAGAACAGCCAGGGCTGCATAGTATGGAGCGGGCAGGAGTCAGGAGCCCGCTCCATACAGACTACTGAGCTCCGCCGTGCTTGTCAGGTCCACCCTGCTTGCCCGAAGCCGGACTAAGGGCCGGAAAAATTCACCTGCCCGGCACCCGGGAACTGCATGTCCCGGGCATCGGGCCATAGGAATTCCACATCCCTGAATTCTCTACAACACGTCAACAGTTTTGTCCGTGCCCATTTGTCAGTTAAATTTTCATGGCAAGAAATTACTTTGCAATTAATTGCAATTGAACTGATCACTCTTCATAATAATCTGGAGTTAATGCAAATTTCTACTATACAGTGGTCCGTCAGCATACGATGGTAATTCGTTCCAAACGACCCATCGTTTGTCGAATCCATCGTATGTTGAGGGATTCATGCAATGTAAAGTATAGGAAGTTATACTCACCTGTCCCCGCCGCTCCGGACCGCATCCTCACCGCTACCGATGCTGTCCCGATGCTCCGGCGTCTTCTTCGGGATCCTCCGGCTTCTACAGCATCTTCTGCAGGGTCCGGGCCTCGCTTTCTGGTGAAGTTATTACGCTGCTGCGCCGACACGGCGTGCGTAGTGAAGTAATAATGACGCCGGAAAGCAAGGCCCGAACCCTGGAGAAGATGCGGAAGACGCCGGAGGATCCCGAAGTGGACCTGGAGCTGCGGGGATAGGTGAGCGAACCTGTCCGGGATGCTTAAACTGCTATCCGACAGCAGCTTAAGCATTTTGCGCTGTCGGATAGCAGCTAATGCAATGGCCCCGACATATAAAAGCATCGTATGTCAATGCTGACATCGACATGCGATGGCCTCTGAGAGGGGCCATCGTAGGTCGGGGGGTTACTGTATAAACTTAAGCAGCAAGTTTTGTAAAAATCTATATTTGTGTTGACCTCAAAACATTCGGCCATGACTGTAGACAAAAAGTGTGGCAACAATAGTATTACAGAAATCCTAGGCTGCAGATAAGCCCACTCTATTTCTTCTGAACTCCACAAAACTTTAATCTGACAAAGTACTAGGTATAATAGATAGTGAACACTTCACAATCCACCAGAAGGTGATTTTAGCACTTACCTGCCAGACAGTAATGGATATGCTTAGGAAGGATCTGTTCTTGCCCTGGGGCAAGATGTCCTGTGTCCACCATAATTTTGCTGCTAGCTTTTTGTGAAATGGCTATTTCCTGTTGGAGTTCCCTTTCTCCAACTACAAGCCCCAGGATCTCGTTTGTAAGTGTGAGGTCCCTTTTCTCCTTCCTGCACATCAGCCACCCCACCCATTGAAGCACACCCAGGACAATTCCCTTCAGCCCTGTGGAGAATCATCTCGCTACACCAATTGATGAAAATAGGCTCCTTTAAACACCTGACTAGTGATGTAACCTGGGAAAACCTGAGACAACACTAATTTTAAATGCTGTTAAAAATGAACATTGTAGAAGAGATCAAATAATAATTGTGAGACAAGCCATCAAACACAGATACAGTCATTATATTATGAAATACACGCTTCAGACTATCACCACCCGAGGAGGGACATCACTGCGGCCAGTAATAGGCTGAAGCGCCGTGTGACGGTTCGGGCTAAGGGAAGAAGGAAGAAGAGAGCCCGGTCAACCGATCAGCTGTTGTGGAGCTACGGAGGAATGTAGGAAGGTAAGTGAAAGTTGTTTTTTTTTTTTTTTTGCAGCCCGGGCAGGATGGAATAGGAATTGTCCGTACCGTCAATCTCCTTTAATATAATATACAGAATATCTATCTCAATAATAATAAATTGAAAATAATAATAAGAATAAATAATGATGACTGATGGACAAGGCTGCATGAGCAGACCCACCAATCATCTTGCCCCTAGTGCTGGGCAGTATACCGGTTCATACCGAATACCGAATTTTTTTTCCCTGCACGATATGAATTTTTCCTACACCAAAATACCGGTTGGGCCCCTCCTCCCCCTCGAATTAATGATTTATCAGCCCAACGCTGCGCTGTCCCCCACATCGGGGGACTAATCATGTGACCCCCAATTATCAGCCGTTGCTCTGTACTGTACTATCCTGAGCCCGGGCTTCCGAAATAAACTTTAACTCACCTTCTTCCTACATTCCCCCGTTGCTCCGGTACCGGCCTCACAGTCCCTCAGCTGCTCTTGCTGCTTCCTGGGATGGGAATGTCACAGAGCCGTCAGCCTATCACCGGCCGCAGTGATGTCCCGCCTCGGCCAGTAATAGACTGAGTGCACTGTCATGTAAGCAGCCAGCCTTACATGACAGTGCACTCAGCCTATCACTGGCCGAGGCGTGACATCACTGCGGCCAGTGATAGGCTGCCAGCTCTGTGACATTCCCATCACCACATCCCCAGGAAGCAGCAAGAGCAGTGGAGGGACAGCGCAGCGCTGAAAAACCGAGGGGGGGGGGGGGGGGGGGGAGAAAAGCAGCGCCCATGGGTCACATGATGATTGGGGGGGTGGGTAGTAGATACCGTTAAATACAGTGGAACCACCATAATTTACAAAAGTACCCTGATACACATTTTTGGTCATACCGCCCAGCTCTACTTACCCCCTTACCTTCCCCCTTGACAGGATTTCTAACATTGAGGTATTTTTATAATAAATATAGGTGATCGAGGCATAAAAATTAGATGTACATGGTCAGAATTAAGTACTGAGTAACTTTTTTTTTTTGTGAGATCTGACAGGTACGCTTTCAGTTAGGCTGTGTTTGTACTAGAACAGTACTCTTTCTACCATAGAATGGATGTTGAATGTACTCTGCCAAGCAAAATTTTTAACTACAGTGCACTTAAAGGGGTACTCGTCAGAATTTTTTTTTTTTTTTTTAAATCAGCTGGTACCAGAAAGTTAAAACAGATTTGTAAATTACTTCTATTTAAAAATCTTAATCCTTCCAGTACTTATCAGCTGTTATATGCTCCGGAGGAAGTTCTTTTCATTTTGAATTTCCTTTTTGTCTAACCACAGTGCTCTCTGCTGACACCTCTGTCCATTTCAGGAACTGTCCAGAGCAGGAGACGTTTGCTATGGGGCTTTATTCTTGCTCTGGACAGTTCCTGACATGGACAAAGGTGTCAGCAGAAAGCACAGGTAGTCAGACAGAAAATACATTTTAAATTAAAAAAAACTTCCTGTGGAGCATAAAGCAGCTGATAAGTACTGGAAGGATTAAGATATTTTTAATAGAAGTAATTTACAAATCTCTAACTTTCTGGCACCAGTTGATTTAAAAATTGTTTTTCACTGGAGTACCCCTTTAAAACATACGTTTCTGGTGCAAGTCCGGTGAATAATAATATAATTTTTTTTTTTTTTTTTTTAAATCAACTGGTGCCAGACAAACAGATTTGTAAATTACTTCTCTAAAAAAGATATTAGCACCTGTATGCTACAGAGGAAATTCTTGTCTGCTAATAAGTACTGGAAGGATTAAGATTTTAAAATAGAAGTAAATTTACAAATGTGTATAACTTTCTGGTAGCAGTTGATTTAAAAAAATAAATAAAAAATTTTTAAGTTTTCCACCGAAGTACCCATTTAAATTGTGTTTCAAAGGGGACCATAGCTGATTATAGCAATATAAATTTTGCATATGTTGTAACTATATGGACAAAATTTTTTTTCCTGTACACAGATCGATATGTTGTGGGAACTAAAGGCATTTACATCTGTGACGCAAAGGTCCGCAGAGTGTGTATAAACCACATACAGATTCCATTTATTACAACATCTATTCTTCAATATTCTAGTTTACAATGGGTGGGCATGCATTGCATACATATATAATAGGGAATTTTATATTCACATCCTTGGCACTATTAAATTACAAAAAGGTTCTGTCAAAAGATTTCATAATTTACATCCTTAATTTAGGAAACGCATACACGGTAAACATAATCGCCAAACTATTTACAATAAAAATAACGACACTATTACAGCTCCTAATAAAAGGTGCAAGGGTAATGGAAATATTACAAAAGTGCCTTATATGCCTTCACCTGGTAGTAAGAATTATTATCTAAGTGGAATGGAGTAACACACCAAGATCTAAAAATCTTAATTTCCTTGTGCTGCAGAAATGAAGCAGGTAAAAAAAAAAAAAAAAAAAAATAATCATAAAAATGAGAATTAAGCACGTATGTGAACCTGAAACAATCATACCCATTCTTCTCTATCCCTCCACCCGCTTCTGTAGATATTTTGTACACACACATTATCCCCGCAGGACTGCTGACCTCTGCCTCTCGCCTGCCACAAAAAAACGTCATCAAATATTTTGCCTGCCAGCTTGGGGCAGCTAATCTTCCACAATGAGTGACCACAATTCCGCAGGGACCACATTTAAAATATGCCCTCATTAAGAAGAATTAAAAAGGGGGTGAGATGGAAGGGTGAGGAGGTTAGAGCCTTTCAGGTTAGAAGGGGCTGCTCTAAACCAGATTTCTAGGTATGCAGCAGCTCGCTGCACTGATAAGGAAAAACGCTCTTCAAAATTATATACTAGCAGTAGGTACTGCTTGGTGTACACTGACTTAAAGAATGCAATGCTTTATCTCAAAATACAAAATGTTACATTTATTATACTAATGGATTCATTTTACACTGTATATTAAAATAAGCCACTATAAAAATTCTATGCTTCTATGGGAAAAGCTAGCAATTCCTTTCCAGAGAAAAAAAACAGTTCCAACAAGTTACTCAGGACTCTTCCCTCTTTCACCTCATTATCCTGTCTTACAGGTAAAAGGATATATGCTTCACTAATTGTGAAATTGACTCCCTGTAGATTGATCCACCCTGCATGTCTATCAAAGTTGGACTGCCTGTGTCAAAACTACTCTAGCCATTAAAAAATATATATCGAACATGGTGAATACCTGTATATCCTATGTTAAAGATAGTATATATACAGACATGGCCGTAAATGCTGGAAATTTTTAAAGAAAATGAAGTATTTCTCACAGAAAAGGATTGCAGTAACACGTTTTGCTATACACATGTTTATTCCCATTGTGTGTATTGGAACTAAACCAAAAAAGGGGCTGTACAAAAATGGACTGGAATCAGTTGCTTCCTATAACCATCAATAAGCTTCTTACACCTCTCAGCCGGAATGTTGGACCACTCTTCCTTTGCAAACTGCTACAGGTCTCTCTTAGGCTAGGTTCAGACTACGGAATCTCCAAGCAGAAAATTTCCGCCCGGAGATTACGAGTGCGGCCAGCGCTGACTGAATCAGTCAGCGCTAGGACCGCGCGAACACTGCAGTCTCCAATAGACTGCAAAGTGTTCTGCGCGGATTTCCGCCTGAAGAAAGAGCACCGCCTTTCTTCTGGCAGAAATTTCAAAGCGGATTTTCCGTTCACAAATTCCGAAGTGTGAATTTGTGAACTGAAAACCATTCACTACACTATACATTTTAGCAAGCGGAATTTCCGCCTGCAATTTCAAAGCAAATTGCAGGCGGAAATTCCGTAGTCTGAACCTAGCCTTATTGGAAGGGCGCCTTTTCCCAACAGCAATTTTAAGATCTCTTCACCGGTGTTCAATGGGATTTAGATCTGGACTCATTGCTGCCACTTCAGAACTCTCCAGCGCTTTGTTGCCATCCATTTCTGGGTGCTTTTTAACATATGTTTGGCGCCATTGTCTTGCTGGAAGACCCAAGGTCTTGGATGCAAATCCAGCTTTCTGACACGGGGCTGTACAGTGCGACCCAAAATCCGTAGGTAATCCTCAGATTTCATGATGCCTTGCATACATTCAAGGCACCCAGTGCCAGAGGCAGCAAAACAACCCCAAAACATCATTGAACCTCCACCATATTTCACTGTAGGTACGGTGTTCTTTTCTTTGTAGGCCTCATTCCATTTTCGGTAAACAGTAGAATGATGTGCTTTACCAAAAAGCTCTATCTTGGTCCCATCTGTTCACAAGACATTTTCCCAGAAGGATTTTGTCTTACTCAAGTTCATTTTGGCAAAATGTAGTCTTGCTTTTTTATGTCTCTGTGTCAGCAGTGGGGTCCTCCTGGGTCTCCTGCCATAGCCTTTCGTTTCATTTAAATGTCGACGGATAGTCCACCCTAATACTGATGCTCCCTGAGCCTGCAGGACTGCTTGAATTTCTTTGGAACTTGTTTGGGGCTGATTATCCACCATCCAGACTATCCTGCGTTGACACCTTCCATCAATTTTTCTCTTCCGTCCACACCCAGGGAGATTAGCTACAGTGACATGGGTTGCAAGCTTCTTGATAATGTTGAGCATTGTGGACAAAGGGAAATCTAGATCTCTGGAAATGGACTTGTAACCTTGAGATTGTTGATATTTTTTCACAATTTTGGTTCTCAAGTCCTCAGACAGTTCTCTTCTCCATGATTAGTGTGGCACGCAGATACACAATGCAAAGATTAAGTGAACGTCTCTCCTTTTTATCTGCTTTCAGGTGGGATTTTTATATTGCACACACCTGTTACTTGCCCCCAGGTGAGTTTAACGGAGCATCACATGCTTGAAAGAATCTTATTTTTCCACAATTTTGAAAGGATGCCAATAATTTTGTCCAGCCTATTTTTGGAGTTTGGTGTGACATTATGTCCAATTTGCCTTTTTTACTCCCTTTTTTGTGGTTTGGTTCCAATACACACAAAGGAAATAAACATGTGTATAGCAAAACATGTGTTACTGCAATCCTTTTCTGTGAGAAATACTTCATTGGGGGGGGGGGCAAACATTTACAGCCATGACTGCAAAAACAGACGTTGTCCCCAAAAATCTGATAACGTGTGGAAAGTCCTTTGCTACACATATAATGCCTGGACTGTACACAGTTCTCTGGCCACAATGTTGGATGGATATTTTGAAATAATTTAACATTAAGCCTTCTGTCTGCTCAGGTAACATATATTCTCAAAACACCTAATGGGACTTTCCTCCCTCTGTGTAGTATATGCACACTTGCCTCTACACTAAACTAGGTATGAACATCATGCTTGGAATTGCCGAACAATTTCCTTAGGTTTGGGAATCAGTGAACTGTCTAATGTTCTGGAAGCTGAGCATATGGGCCAGCCTCCTATATAGTCTATAACCCTAGAGGTCCTCAGCCCAATGCTATCTCTTTGTGGTTATCTCTTCTATTAAATATCTACTAAGAGCTCGCACCCTACCCTGCATTTTGCTTCCAATAATTGCTATTGAACAGTATACAGATTTAGTATAATATAAACACAAGCAAAGGTAACGTCAGATCACCCGGAGTCAGTTTCCAGCACAGTGAACGGTGCAAAGCCACACCGACAATATGAGAAATGAGGTCTCGTAATTTATTGGGATGTAAATAAAATCCTTGAGGTTTATTTTGTTGATGCATAGCACAGAGCAGAACAGAAGATCAGTGACCAGTTTGAAGTGTCTGAACAACATACTAGTATGACAGAATGTCCGTACGGTTCATCCATAAAATAATCAAGGATTTTATTTGCATCTCAAGAAAGTGCTGAACTTTCTGTATAAGTATATACTTTTAAAGCTGCTGATGTTAACGAATGTATGGTAACTTCCTAGGTCTGGTTTCAGATAAGCATAAGACAGGCTTTTTGTGTCCACATTAGACTGATCCAGGTTCTCATGACCCAAACTAAAGTATCATAAAGGCCATTTACAGTTGTCTGAAACTGGCCTGAGTGGCATAGGTTTGTACAAATCACTAAAATAATGCAATAGGCTAAAGTTGTGCTCCAATAAATCAGAAAGCTTGCTTACATGACTTAGAAAAAGTAGCATAATATGAGCCAGTTGTGAAGCTTACAAACATAAGGTAAATTATATGTAATGTAAGTATTGAGCATGGGATATATTCTTACTTAAACCTTAACTATTAGAATAGGATGAGAAGATACCTGTATAACAGAAAAACTGAACCAGAAGTGTTAGTTTAAGATTGTTGAGAAACTTGCTTTATGTGATGCCTTAGTAAAGTGATCTATTAGTCCAATGAAGATTTTTTTTTATTTAAGAATCAGGGAGGTTTTAAAAATGTAGACTACTCAAAATACTCACAGTAAATTTCAAAGTATATAGGCAAAGGGCAAAAAGAGCCATAAATAAGAGGGGGGGGGGGGGGAAGGGTCCCTAACATTTATTAAAAAGCAGCAATAACCTTTCAGGGAGGTGTGAATACACCAGACACACTGCAGGACAAAAGCATTTAAGGACCCTCATAAATGCAGCTTATTGCAGGCTAACACTTCAGTGCGAAGTTTACTTTGCTTGAGGGGGAATTGTTTAAGTTGGCGATCAGATGAATGCGTGACAGATGAGCGCACACCTGGGAGGGACAGATATACACACACATCACAAGTGATTGCTCACAACTAAGGACCGTTTGATTAAATAATAAAGGAACCCATCACTAAAGAAAAAGTGTATAGCATGTTTACATGAAGTTATTTTATGTTACATAAAATGGCAATACCATGGTGCTATTAAGTTGTAAATACCCTGAGGCAGGGTTCCTCTTTCGTTTGTGTAACAATGCGGTTTACATCAGTATGGTCACAGAGTGGCAAGAAGTGCATCAATAGAACGTACAAAAACTCTTCTGTGCATTACTAGTAGAGGCAGGAATAATAAAGATAAACCTGATAGAAAATAATCACTGACAAATGATTATGTACACTGTTGTGCAGTAGAATCTTGATACTGTTGTACAATTAAACATCTAATCTTTCCTTCAGTAGCCTGACATTAATTTCCACATTATTGTTAATAATGACTTCAGTCAATATTTACAAGGTGGATTTAATTTCATAATTTTCTTTTAAGCATTTTACTTTTATATAATTGCAAACAACTTACCTTCTTTGTGACAGGCGAAACACTGACCCCAAATCTTTGAGCTCTCTCTTTCAGCTTATCCATGTTTACCTATAAGAAATAATAAGTATTAAGCAAAAAGACAATTCTGGGGGGAGGGACTGTGTACATCTATTCATCCTGGAAATAAAACCATTAACGAAAAAAAAAATACACTTACCGGGGTTTTTACTCCTGTGATCTGGCCTAAAAAGTACCATGGATAAAGTTAGTAAACTGACTAGTAAACAAAATAGGAATATGGTGCTATAAAGCGACTGCAAATGACTCACCTTTCTGCTCAGTAGATGGAAGACCAAACCTTATAAATGGAAAGAAGAGGAGGAAAGTGTTAACATTATCATGCAATATTGAATACTTCACTCAGCAGAATATCTATCCCCCTATAGAAAATAGCACCCCCCCCCCCCCCAAACACACACCACACCACACAGAATACAATTTACCGCATGGCACGGGCTGCTTTCTTATTGTCTGCACTAGCAGGGACCCCAAACCTCTCAGCTCTTTTCTGAAGTCTCTGTAACAGAAATAACCTTATATCAAATATCTTTAATACATTGGCCAATAAACTAGAGAAATATAACTGATATGTCTCTTCAGCGCCCACATTTAAACAGTAACTTTGATTTTTGTCTGACAGCAAGATACAGGTTTAAATTTCCTGCCATATTTGTAGCCCAAGACTTGCCCAAGTCTAAAACTATCAGAATACAGACTTTACGGAAGTCCTATAGCCTATAGCAAATCTGTATCCACATCCCTTTAGCAGTGGGCAAGACCTGGGCTACAAAGTTGCTTGAAGATTTAAACAGGTATCTCTGCCATGAGATCAACATCAGAGTTAAACTTTAAACTCTATCCTTTATGAGCACCTGAAATAAATAATGTATACTTCTTTAAAGAACAAGGGAAGCTACTGAATCAATCCCATTAATAAAATGGTATTGCAAACACTGAGCAACATATTAAACATATAAATTAAAAGTGCTCTGTGCAGCTGGATTATATTAAGACGTACATTAGAACACCTACATATATTCAATTATTCAACGACAAAGGTTTATCATAACATGCAAGAAATAATGCCCCCTTTCTGGCTCTGCAGAGCTTATTGAATAAAAATAAATCTTACATCAGCTTCAGAAACTGGACTAGTAATTTTCACCAGCTTCTTCTCTGTTTCCAGTCTGAAAAAAAAAATATAAAATATAAAAACCACAGGAGAATTAGAAATATAAGACTGAGATTTACAAATGCTTATATTATAAAAGTAGTATTTACATCAGTGCCAAGCTATTAGAATGAACAAAAAAGTAGTAAAAGAAATGCAAAGGGCTTCCCATACAAGTGACAGAATGCAGATTATATAACGCTAACATTTAGTGCTTACAATATTTATTCTTTTAGCTACTGAAGTTCTTGTTTACAAAAACATAAATGACATTATTACTTGTTATCTTCAGAAGAGATGAACTGTTACCAATACACAGGTGCTACACAGATAAGAATTTCAGATTTTAAGAGACCAATTCTCTTTGTATGTAGGCCATCCTTTTAGCTATCCACACCCAGACTGATGTAGCATATTAAATAGACATTTTTAATCTCTTTGAATACATGTATTGTATTCTCCAAAATGGACCCATTACTAAAAACTATTTTTTATAACAAACAGAGGAGGCGCTTTAGCCAGAAGTCAGATTTCACCTGTCACTTTGATAGCTGTGATATGATCCAATAGTTATGGACAACTAGTCTCACTTGTGCGCTAGTTTTCATAAAACACCACATTGTTTCCCAGAGGAAACATGTTTAATGGGCAATAAGTCTATTTATAGTCAGGGGATGAAAGTGTCACACTTGTCCCTGTGGCCATGGCACGAGAACATTTTCCTTCTAGGAAGTTCCCAGGCTTTAAAGGAAAAAGAAAGTCAAGTGGTGTCAGCCCTTAAAAAGATTTCTCCCATAAAGTGTGGATCTTAAGAGCCCCATAAAGACAGAGGTGCTCGCTCAGGGGGAACGCTGCAATGCTTTTGTTCCCAAATCCTGGAAGAGGTTTTCCCATGGGGCAGTAAAAGGTTTAACAACCTTCACAGGAAACACGGTGGGGTCAGAGGACAGGACGTGCCATTCCACACACCCCAGAGAAGTCAATACTTGCTGTATGTTTTAGGGCTCATCAAAAGATGCAAACATGCAATTTTCTTTATGTCCCTAGTTCGGACAATGTAACATTAGGTCACAGAACAATATGTCCACTTTAAACTATTCAACACCAAGACCACCATGTATGTCCGGCTAATTTAGAAAGACAGGTTGTCCATCACCTTCTCAGCTCAATATCACCTGCAGAAAGCTGGTATCTTAGTATGATTGCATATATAGTGAAAAGGGCACAGAATGAAAGCAGCAGTAACATGCTTGTTAAGATTTTTACAGCCCCCCCCCCCCCCTCCAAAGCTTATTTGCAGAAACTAAATTAATTCCAATAAGACCGAAAACTTTTTATAATCATCTAATGGGAAAAAATATAACCATACCACGTGAAGTTAGCTGACAGGAACACACAAATGCTCTGTGATAGTGTGGATTACCCCTAAAACAAGCTGATTGGTACAAGACACAAGTCCCAAAAATCTCTAAATATGCCCTATGAAGCAGCAATTATACGTACCTTTCTGCAGGATCACAAGGTATATGAGACTTTTGGGATTCTTCACCTTTGTCCCTGGAAGGAGAGTTACACACTTGTTGATGTTGAGACCTCAAGCCTGTTCAAAGCAATTAACGCCCAAATAACTTATATGCATGTCATGTGGGTGTTAAGGCAGTAGAAAGCGGGCTCAGAAGCAGGGCCCGCACCATACTCAATGGGTGTGGATGTCCCCATTAGATTCAGTTTACCAGCAATCAAGTTGGAATATATATCTTATTTTATATATATATATACATATATACACACACACATACATCACATCGCCTATTTAATTAAATAGACAAGCCCTCACAAAGATCTTTCAATGGAAAAGTTAAATAGAAAAAACAGTTAAAAGGACATTTACTAGGTTGTAGTATTTTAATCTAAAATTGTCTACTCGGTAGATGTGCAACCTTTACCTTGGCTACCTAAGATGAAGGGTGAAAAGGATGAAAGTGCTGTAAAGCAGCAGTTTTAGTTAATGCCTTTGCTAAAGAGAGTGTATACTGCCATCTGCTGGAGATGATGAAAACTACACCTAGGCTTTCCAAAAACTTGCTAAGGCTATGTTCACACGGTCCAAAATGTGCAGAATGTCTGCCCAGAAAACAGTCCAAATTCCACACATTTGCATGTTTCACCGGCGCTCAGACTGTACAGAAATGCACCATCTTCGACTACAATGAATTTCTGACCAGAATCTGTGGAAACAACTTACAGGTTCATTGTTTCTGCGGACGCCAAAAATATGGATTTGCCGTCGTGTGTACGCTGCAGCAGAATCCCATTAAAAGCAATGGGACTCTGCTGCAGCAGAATTTCAGAGTGGAATGCCACCGTGTGAACATGGCCTAAAAGGGAATATGCAAAGCAGCTGAATTACAGCACCTTTTAAGTTACATTTTCCTAAACATCAGTTTTTCTATTCAACTACAGAGTTTTAGAAACTGATTGGGATTTAATGCCAGGTCAGAGATCTCTCCAGAAGGAAAGATCATCAGCAGACAATGCTGCTTCAGGGTTTGTTGCCCCTGGTTAGTCCTGACTTAGCTTGTGATAGGCTTGTCGCCTAGGGTAAAGGTGGTAAGATTTCTCTTGCTCCCTAATCCGGAACGCCATGCCTAAATCCCAATCAGTTTCTAAAATTCTGTAGTTGGAGTGAAAAAAGATTTTTTTTAGGAAAAACTGCCTAAGATGGTAATGTGAATGAGCTGCTTTGCAAATTTGCTCTTCACATAATGCCCAGTAGAGTGCCAATAGCCTCTGAAGTTCCACACACCAGTAATGGTAATCTTAAAATGTAACATGTACATTGTTTTATTGGCTGTAGTGTTAAGGAAATAAACTATTACTAAGGTTTCTCCTAGCAGCCTTTTCATATTTTTATATTACTTGGGTTATATAATAATTTCCAGCCATCAATTAAAGTTCTCACATCGGGGCATTCCTCATTTGCCAAATGAAACCTCTGTAGGTAAAGGTAATTCAGCAACAACAAGCAGAATTTAGGAAGAGAACGAAAATCCAATCCATGAACATGGAATAAAGCAATTGATGGTTAGGTTACTGTGCTCACAATTGGTGCAATGACCTGAACTGATCTTTTAGTGGTTAAAGGCTGCAGTTTCTCCTCCCTACGCTTCCTAATGGTGAAAGATTACACGTTTAATGTATTAAAAAGCACTTTTGTCAAGTCTGGATGCGTTTACTAACCGAAGATATGTAGACATACAGCACATTTAAAAAAGGAGTACTATGGAACTTTTTTTCTTTTTTTTTTTTTTCTCTTTTCTTTTTTATTATTAACCCTCCGTGCCCGGGCTGCAAAATGAAACAAAACCAACTTTAACTCACCTGGCTACGTTCCCCCGTTGCGCCGATGTCTGTGTCCCTTTCTCCGGTCCCTGTCTTCTTCCTCTTTCTGTGGGTCGGTGAGTCACTCTGCTCTCAGCGGGACATTGCTGCAGCTGGTGAAATGCTGAGAGCAGAGTGACTCACCGACCCACAGGAAGCGGAAGAAGACAGGGACCGGAGAAAGGGACACAGACATCTGAGCAACGGGGGAACGTATGTTTGTTAAACCCTGTAAAGTTTGTTGTTTTGTTTCATATTGCAGCCCGGGCAAGGAGGGTTAATAAAAAAAATAAAAAAAAAATCGTCATAGTACTCCTTTAATCTGCAGCGGAGTGACCCGAAATCAGCAGGAAAATCTGCAGACATTACAAATGGATTCTGTAGCATGGCCATTTGAGGCCAGGCTGTGGATCTGCCACAGTTTGTTTTTTTGCTTCTTTGTGTATTCACATGTATTGTATCTGTACATTATTTTCAGTTTTTACAGTATACAACTAGTCTGCTATTTGGGTCTTACAGTCAAATAAATTCTGTGTGAAAGACAGTCAATGCTCTTCCATTAAGCTGCCCTGTAAGTAGTGGAGATAACTTCTAGCTCTTTCAACATAAAAACTACAGCAGTAAAAAAAAAAAAAAAAAAAAACTTACTTTTGATGACTTTTCCTTAAAAGGTAGGGGTGTTTAAAGTTGCCAGAAAACCTTTAGAAGGGTCTAAAACTTTCTATACAACTGATAACAAACACTGAAGCATTAACATAGTAGCATTAACAGTAGGACTACAGAAACCATGGCAACAACTATACCTTTTCTGTATTGATAGCCCAGCTTAAGGCCCAGCGGTGTTACCGCACAGATGTTAAACCCATCTTCTACATGCACACAGCTAAGCACATCTGCACTGTGGAGATTGCCATCTTGTGTGGCATAATATCCCCCTTCATCGGCTTTCTATTCATTTTCATTGAATGCTTTAGGAAAACACTGAAAGGCTCTGGGACCCCTCCAGTGAAATATTTATTTAACAGATTTTGTTATAATAATGCATAGTGTGATGCACGTCTTCATTTATGTGTATACAACTCACATTATAAACCAGTATGTCACTCCTAGATATAAAAAGGCACAAAACACAAATTTAAATGTCAGCTAATCCTCCCTTAGTGACATCAGAATACACAGAGAAGATTACGATGAAAGTTTATCTGAAAAGATCCTTTGTAATCTGCATGGGAAACGGCCTCATGAAAAGGGAAGAATAAAGGGTAAAAAGAATTGTTAGGTAGATACCCTGCTGCAGGAGCTAAGCCCTTTTCATACTAAAACATAGAAAGACAGGGCAAACATCTATGGCTTAAACCCCAAGTTTATCTAAGGACGCATAGAAAACTGTAACTTCCAAACATACTCTGTTCTAAGATAAGAAAAAAATAAATCCATTATCTTCTTGATGAAGGAGTTATTCTTTATAGAACATAATGGGCTGATGTGGATTACCTAGAAGAGATTCTTCTCTGTGCTCCAATTAGCTTCTGTGCAGTTTTTTATGTTGCCGGAAAAAACTTGTACAGAAAAATAGATCATTTTTTCAGTACTTGACAAATACAAAAATGCACAAATCAGAATAACATAGAATAAAATAGAACATTGGCATTGTGGGTCAATAGTTCTAAATTTCAATTCAACATTACAAAATGTATATCAGGACAGATTGCCCCGTAAGTTAAAAAGCAGAAAAACTAAAGGATTTTCTCTATTCAGTAATCAGATTGAATGACAAGACAGTAGGAACACTGGAATGGCACATGAATGCTGCATCCTTATCATTTACAGCCTCTGCCTAGGAATGATTGGTGTTCTCAGTAAGGTGGTGGGCCCTGCAAGAGGTCCAAAAAACAACCACTCAGAACTTTACAAAGGCCAAAGTTGACTGATGTCACTAGTCCGACCACTGCTTCAGAGCTGAGCAGTGGTCTGTAACCTAAACAAGCTGTCAACAAGGTCAAGTGAAAAAAGCCATAGGGAGATTTATCAAAAACTAAAATTAGAGATGGCTAAGAGCAAATATAGAACCACCTAAAGCAATGCAACACTTATCTCCTACGGGTAACTCCTCCACCATCAAGCCCCCAATTTATAAGACCTTAAACCATGGCGACCTGCAGGACGGTGCCGTTGCCAAAATTTGAAGGCGACATTGATCTTATTCGATGGAAATCTACGCTATCATACTCTCTTGTGTGTGGTATTACAACTTGGCTCCATTCACTTCAGTGCCACATACAACCCGAGCACAGGTGACGTGCTTATTTTGGAACAAATCAGCTCTTTTGCAAATCCTGGATAACCTCTTGTAGGGGCTTTTTCCTACAGCTAATAGGTCAATGAGAGGAACTCCTGGTTGTGCCATATTGGAGGAAAGAAGGGTCATTCCATGACCCCTAGATTTTTTTTTTTTATCTTACAGTAAAAAAAAAAAGCTAAAATTTTAAGGGAAACAAAAAATCCATTCTACAAAAAAGTTACAGGCTGCAAAAATGCATAAACAAGTGTACTGGCAATTGGGATGGCATGGGCATCACTGTTATGGCAATATTTGGTTGTGATCCCTAAAACCAGGGATCTCACCTTGTCCTTTCAAATTTGTCAGTACCCTTTTGAGAGATACATACAGATAATTATAGGGAACTTACAGAAATTTTACACTGATTACCTATCCTCGGGAAAATCCATCAATGTCTGTTTGTCAGGGAGCAGACAGACAAGCAGCATACACACAATAAAGTGGGCTGGATGCAGATGGCTCCGTTCATTAGGTAATGCTGATGGATGGTTACTGCCGCGCAGCTCCTATTCACTTCAATGAGAGCTGAGCTGCAGTGACCTAGGACTGCCATTACACAAAAAACTGAGACATCTGCATCCAACCAGTTTACTGTGTATAGGCCAGACCCACGGCTCTGTGGAACAGCTGATTGGCAAGGGTGCTAGGTATTGGTACCTGCCGTTCAGACACTGAAGGCCTATCTTGAGCCCAGGATTCAGATCAGATCACATTTTAATAACAAAATGAGATAGTTTAGGTCCATATAGGTAACATAAATCACAGAAGAGATTGCAAAAACGTGATTTTATTAAATAGATAAAAAGTGTATGTCGACAGGAGAAAAATTATATATATATATATATATATATATATATGAAAGAACCCTCTTTGGAAACAAAATGAGTGAAACTGGCATGTCAGAAAATGTAACAATAAATCATGAATAGTTGTAAACTTGGAAGTCATATATGGCCTTAATGATGACTCCAGTACTGCAGACAGACACAACCTATGATTAGTCACTTACAGTTACCGCCAGACTGGAACCTAGGTGGGTCATTTATAAATACTGTCAAGCAGAGCATACAGGTGATGCTTATGGACAGATGAAAAACATATGTCCAGATCATCACCTGTATGTTCTGCTTGGCAATATTTGTAAACCCATCCAGGGCCCAGTTTGGTAGTAACCATAAGTGACCCATCATATGTCCGTCTGAGGTACTGAGAGTTGCCTACCCTTGCCGAAAGTCATCATTTATGTGAATCATTTTTAAAATAGCCCCTATTATGGCCATAAATGACCTCCAAGTACACAACTATTATGATTTATTGTTACCTTTTCTGACATGCCAAATTCACTGCTATATATGCTAAGTAGTCCTGCCAATCTGGTACTGGATTCTTTTTTTATGTTTTACCTTACTATCTTGATAGAGATACGCTAGAGCGATGAAGTATTTAGAGATGAGCGAAGTTAATGATTTGATTCGTCACAAACTTCTCGGCTCGGCAGTTGCTGACTTTAGCCTGCATAAATGAGTTCAGCTTTCAGGGGCTCCGGTGGACTGGAAAAGGTGGATACAATCCTAGGAGAGAGTCTCCTAGGACTGTATCCACCTTTTCCAGCCCACCGTAGCACCTGAAAGCTGGACTAATTTAAGCAGGCTAAAGTAAACAACCGCTGAGCCGAGAAGTTCGTGACTAATCGAATTACTGTAAGTTCGCTCAACTCTAGCAGTATTACCTAGACACAAGTAGCTGTCTATCCTACTATTTCTCCTGAAAACCACCAACTTGTGGAGGAAACGTTTTGAGAGGATATCGATGTCAGACTGCGGTTAGTAGACTGACACAACTGTATGACTAAATGGTTATTGGATTAGATTTTTACTGCTATGATGAGTGGCCAATGTGAGGAACCTTCAGACATCTGTCAGCTTTACGTATGTCTATCGAGCTAGAACAAGCATATGCTCTAAGATCTTGATAGCAGCAAAGGTTGTGAATTCACTATCTATACCCAAGAGGGTTCTTTCCTTCCCCCCCCCCCCTCTTCCTGTCGAAATACACTTTTTATCTATTGAATGAAGTAACAATAGGTTCAATAGGTTGATTGGTCCATTACATGTCCATGATTTGCATATGTGACTTACTGTGAGCACCATATATGTAAACAACATTTATTGAACTTACTTTTCCTCTGGCTCGTCAGTAGGTTCAGCCTCCTTAAGTGGAGCATCAACAGGCTTCTGTTCTTCTTCCTGCAATACAAATCCCAAGAAAGCTGTATGAGTACAGATTTTAGAAATGCTAAACCTGATAGTGTGGAAACAAATTTAAATTGGTACCTGGCAAAAGGTACTAAAATGTGTTGTGCTGACATTTTAATTAAAGGGAATCTGTCACCTATATATTATGTAGAGCTGTAGACATGGGAAAATAGTTTAAAGGAAAAACATTTATTTTTCCAGAGGACTTTTTAAATAAAAAAAAAGACGCAATCAGACTTGCAACTTTGGGTAATTGCTCCACTTTTCCTCTGCATAAGTTTTAATAAATTTCCCCCCTATAACCTATAATATTATTACTCTTCATAAATGTATCCAGGCCCCTTTCGGATTCTTATTCAGTTAAACATGAACACTTTCTCTTGCAGATAGTTCCATTGTCTCACTGATCTTACAATGCTCCTCTTTGGTCTGTGTAAACATTTTCTTTCCTCTGGGCATAGAGTATGCCCACATGTTATAGATACAGTCCTGGGTATAAATAGATTATGGGAGAGATCTCTGTACTGCCCGTGATAATTGAGTCGCCCCTTTTTTCTAAACTAACTATAAATTTGATCTTTTTGGGTACTGTAGTCCTCCCATTCCCCTTATTACTCTGTGTTCCAGTCTTTGAACCCTCTCCAGCTCTATATCGTTCTTGTACACTGGTGTCCAGTACTGTACACAGAATTCTATTAATCCAAGAGAACAGCTTTAATAAAATGGCAGTAACGCTAACTTAAGATATTACCTGAATGTTTCTGTTTTCACATTCTCTCCCAGCTCTGTGTCACATGACCAGGACTGTCAGATGTAAGTATGATAAAGTCACTCTCACATAGACACATCGTTCTAGGGTCTGAACCCTGAGGACATGTCAATATGAAATAAAAAGTTGATATGAAATTTCAACTTTGAAAGTAGCCTCAGTGTCTTTATGTCCACAAAAATACCCCTGCTGTTTCATTAGCTGTGCCAGTGTCGGACACAGCAGACCATAGGCCACAACTCCTTGACACTTCTTGTAGAAATAAAGACACAGAGGCTACAGTACACAAGAACCAGTTAAAGGATAATGTAAAGGAAAGCCAAACTGCCATCCTCCTAAATGTGACAGGAGCTGTATAACCATCATCAGTAATTAGGAGTCTTTATGTCCAGTCCTTACTGAAGGAAAAAAAAAAAGTACTTATTACCCAGGACGTGTCTGTATATTGAGGGCTAAGTGGCTGGTGTTAAAACTTTCCCTCTGCACAATTTTTATAAATCTTCCCCATTATATTGGCTAATACAATGGCTTTATTATGCATATCCATATAAATCACATTTATTCTGACATGTTATTACCTCAGTTTCTTCTCCCAGAACATCTTCCTCATTGGCATCCTCTTCAGCTGCAGTACAAAACATTAAAAAAACAAAACATTAAAAGACAGAAAAAGGAGATTTTTGTACTCACCGTAAAATCTCTTTCTCGTAGCCTTCATCGGAGGACAACTATACTGATGGATATATGCTCTTGCCACTAGGAGGCGGTGACACTAGGAAAGAAAAGTCGGCTGCGTCCTTCACAGAGACTCTAAACCAGTGGTCCTCAAACTACGGCCCGCGGGCCACATGCAGCCCGCGGAGCGCATTTACCCGGCCCGCCGGGTGTCTTTGCCTTAGGACATCCCTGTGTTCCGAAAGATGCTTTCGGAACACAAGGATGCTCTGTGAAGTCCCTGCGGCCCGCGTTTACTTTAAAAATGCGGGGACCGCCGGGAGCAGGCGCACGCAGCGAAGTCACTGACGTCCCATGCGTGCGCCCATGGCAACCGAGCGCGGAGCAGCGGAGAAGAAGCAAGGACGCGCGCGCTGGTAGTAGGTAAGTGTTTACCAGCGGCGCGTCCCTTCGGTGTTCTGACCACCGATCCTCCCGTCCTGCTATGGCCGGACCCGAGGAGCGGTGATCGGAACACTGAAATGGGGCAGTACACAAGCATACAGCCTCCAGCCATACTTTATGGCTGGAGGCTGTATGCCTGTGGGGGAACATACTGCCAACGTCATTTGGGGGACTATACTGCCAGCCTAATGTGGGGGAACTATACTGCACCTAATGTGGGGGAACTATACTGCACCTAATGTGGGGGAACATACTGCCAACCTAATGTGGGGGAACTATATAGCACCTAATGTGGGGGGGAACTATACTGCCAATGTAATTTGGGGGACTATATTGCACCTAATGTGGGGGAACTATACTGCCAGCCTAATGTGGGGGACTATATTGCACCTAATGTGGGGTGAACATACTGCTAACGTAATGTGGGGGAGTATATTGCACCTAATGTGGGGTGAACATACTGCCAACGTAATGTGGGGGAGTATATTGCACCTAATGTGGGGTGAACATACTGCCAACGTAATGTGGGGGAGTATATTGCACCTAATGTGGGGTGAACATACTGCAACGTAATGTGGGGGAGTATATTGCACCTAATGTGGGGTGAACATACTGCCAACGTAATGTGGGGGACTATATTGCACCTAATGTGGGGGAACTATACTGCCAACGTAATGTGGGGGATTATATTGCACCTAATGTGGGAGAACTATACTGCACCTAATGTGGGGGAACTATACTGCCAACGTAATGTGGGGGATTATATTGCACCTAATGTGGGAGAACTATACTGCACCTAATGTGGGGGACTATATTGCACCTAATGTGGGGGAACATACTGCAAGCCTAATGTGGGGGACTATATTGCACCTAATGTGGGGGGGGGGGGGGGGAACTACAACCTAATGTAGGGGAACTACTACCTAATGTGGGGGACTATACTCCCAGCCTAATGTGGGGGAATTGTACTGCACCTAATGTGGGGGAACTGTACTGCCAACCCTAATGTGGGGGAACTGTATTGCCAACCCTAATGTGGGGGAGCTATACTGCCAACCTAATGTGGGGGGGGGGGAACTGTGCTGTGTACTTAAAGTGGTAGTCCACTAATAAGATATATAAGTGTGCATAGGAATTTATTCATGTTTTGTTATCTATAGTCCGGCCCTCCAACGGTCTGAGGGACCGTGAACTGGCCCCCCGTTTAAAAAGTTTGAGGACCCCTGCTCTAAACCTTCTGCTCCATGGGAGGTTTCTGTCCTCCCCGAACTCGCCTTAGAGAGAAAAAAAGTCAACCAGGAAGCAAGAGGGGCCGGAACCATCCCAGAAGGAGATAGGAATCAACTCTAAAGGAACACAGAACCAGACAGACAGACAGACAGAGGGCTAGCCCAGCTGGGAAACAAAAATGGAAAATGGCACAACAAAAGAACCCCATCCAGAGTCAACCGATAAAAGAGAACATAGTGGAAGAAGCCCGGGAGAGCAATGTACGCCTGAGCAGAAGGAGAGCACAGGAGGAGGCCCCAAACTCACCAAAAAAAAAAAAAAAAAAAAAAGACGGACACAGCCTCTAGAGAGGCCTGGTCCCGAAGATCGAAGAACTGAACATCTGCAGACCCAAAGTCCCTATCCAGGAGCCTGCCGCGAGCACCTGGGAGGACAAAGCTCAACTGGTGTAATCTGGACGACTGGAACGCCCTGTACCTTCAGAAAACATGGACCCCAAAAGGAGAAGATGGAAGGGAACAATGGCCAAGAAGGAGCGGAATGTCCAGAAAAGGGGCATACCGGAACACTGGAGTGACAGACATGGGAGCTGGAGATTCCTGAGTCACCTGGAAGACAGACACGGAAGAATAAGCGGTCACGAAAGGAGCGGTGAAAAGGAGTATCCTGGAACATCGGTGTGGCCGACATGGGAATTGGAGGTTCCCGAGTCTTCTGAAAGAAAGACTTACACACGAAGGGTAAGGAAACCTAACGTCCGCGAAACGCTCCAGGTGACAAACATCCCTGCCGAGACAGAAGTAGTGCAGTACAGAAAGACCGTCCCATAAATGGGATCGGAGAAGTCTGGGCAGGACCGCTACACATACCCGAGACCTCAACCGTCACTAAGGCCCAGAGAACTAGGAGGGCCGACCAAGAAAAGGTACTCCACTGGATCCTAGGATAGTCTCCAAGACAAGGAGACCAACCGGTCCTGGACCAGAGCACTCTGAAGCAACAACCCGTCAGGACGGGAACGGAGGGGGAACAAAAGGGAACCCAGCTGGGACTCCCAGGCTCTGGGCACAGGAAGGTAAGTCTAGAAGACTGTGGTGTCAGTGTAGCGCAACTGACACCGTCAAAGGAAAGGAGGAACACACCCTACCAGGGAGACTGTGCTGAGCGGGGAGGAGAGCAATGGCAGGACCCAAACGACAGACGATGGCTAGACCAGTTGTCGCTGAGCCACACACTATAGCAGAAACCCCTCCAACACAGGAGAGTGCCAAGGCTGCCTGAGCAGCAGTAGATAACCAAGAAACAGGAAGAGAGCCAGGCTGCAATAGTGGGCAGTAAGCACATCGGCAGAGACAGCGAAAGGCTCTTCTGAATGCTCTCAGCGAAAAACAAGGGCCCAGCCAGATATACCACCTATAAAGTGGGAAGAGAGAGATTGCTCCATCTTGGTAGTAGAAAGCGACCAGCAAAATAGTCCCCCTAGTAGAGGCGAAAACAAGGGGTGGTCAAGTTGAAACTCAGGCACTGACCATGCCAAGCCTCCTGATCCCTGTACCCCCGTGGAAGGGGGATTGTCAAAGTGCACCAGGCACTGAAGGGGCAGGGACATGTCGCCCTGCAGCAACAGACAGAGTACTGGGTGGATGTAGCCCCCAGGAACTCTGCAAGAACATATCGAGGAGCCAATTTCTGTCCCAAGAGTGATCGGAATCCTGGACACCGGAGCTGGGCAAAGATTCAAAGATGTGACTACAAATGCAAGGAAGAAGAAGCACAAACACAGAGCAACCAACAGCGTTGAGAGGAACACCCCATCGTGGTGAAACCCTGGACCAGATGGGCGCCAATGGAACCAGTCTGGTCATGTGTAAGCCAAAACGAGCAGGCACCTGAGCCACCCTGCACAGGAATCCAGGAAGATAACTGTCTGTGATGCCCCACCAGGCCCCATGTCAGAACAAAAGGTGATCAACTGCTGCAGACCTGGGGAAACAAGGTTACAGGAAGGTCCGAGGCACACCCCACCGACAGAAGAGAAGGTGGGCTCTACACATGCCGACACAGACATGGATACCTCACGATAGTAGTGAGGAAGCAAGACTTCAGACAGAAAAAGGAATCGCAGATATCCAAAGTCCGGCAGTCTGAAAGACAGGCTCAGAACCCCATGGTGTCAAACAACCATGCCCCTAGCAGACCAACGTGGCACACTTAGGGGAACAGAGAGTGCTGCTGTTGCCGTGAAAATCCATGGAACCTGATCTACCAATTGTTCCCCACACCAGGACTGCTGTCGCAGTTGCAAGAGCTGAAGGAAGTCTGATTGGTATAACAGGTTCAATGAACCCAAAGAGGCACTTCGTGGAACTTCACATGAAAAGTGAGTGACCGGGATGCTGTCATGGGATCGGCAGGAAAGGGGGAGGTGACCTGGTGGATCAGAAACCATGCAGACACACAGTCTAGCTATATGGCATAGGGACCATGGCCACACCGGGTCCCACATTCAGAACCACACATTGAAAGTGGGTTACCAGCCTTCAGCCGTGAGATCGGTAGGCATGCAGAGAGGGAGCTGGTAAAGCAGGGAACCCTGCGAACCAGTATATGGTGCATTGTATAAGGCCCATAGAGCAACATTTGGTTACTCAATCAAAACTACACCTCGGCAGTGGGTAACCTGCACTTCCGTCCACGGAGTGGGAAGTGTATGGTAGTTGACCCGATGTAGCAGCAAATCAAGCAGACGACCCTCTGGCGGACCGGATTACTGAACGCACGATCACTCCTTCGAACCCTCCCACAGAAAGTGCGGTACTGGAGTGCGGCCGATCTGATGGGCGACCTGGTGGTGACGGAGACCATGCAGACGAACGTTTGGCTGACTGGTCACTTCTTCGGACACAGCGCCCTAGAAGTGAGACCGTAACTCTTGAAGGGCAACCTAGAGGTGTTGGAGATCATTAAGATCATTGTCTAGCTTACTGGAACAGTGTCCCCTTGTACATATAGCGACACCCTTCTGATCTCCTCCCATTAGAAGAGGGGTACAGGAACTCCAACCAAGCATGCGGCAGCCCCATGATGGGAGACCGGTAGCGGCAGAAACCGTGCAGACAACAGTCTGGCTTATCAATAGAGTACACCCCCAGGAACTGGCCAGAGGCGATAAGGGGACAACGGCCCAGTTGAAATAACACTGTGCCCTATTGTCGCATATGGAGGGGCGGGGAGACCCGAGGCCATGGATAGTATCCCCGCCATCCTGGGAGATCGGGGTAGGCTAAGTAGCCGTCGATTGTATCCCCGTTGCCCTGCACAAAATCCCATGCCAGGCGACTCCTTCAGACACCACTTGTTAGCAGTGGGAGCCGTAATTCCAGCCGTGAATGCGGCAGCCATGTGATGAGTGAATGGCGGCCGAGGAAACAATGCAGACCACTGCGGTTTCCCAGCACACTCCCGGGAATAAAGACCACACAGTAGACACTTGATGCCCAAAGACAAAAGAGAACGAGACACCTGGGCTAAGGTGAAGGATGTGGTTGCATCTGCAGGGACATCCCACCGGTGACTGGCCCTGGAAAAGGGGCTCTAATGCGACTGTGGCAGACATCTCAAGGCAGAAATGCCACGCACAATATCCGTGAGCTGGCGAAGAGACCTTTGCCTCTTCAGGTAATAAAACAGCGTGGCAGAAGCAAATAGTAAAGCGGACCCCCAAAAATAACATTTAATATATGGTCCGCAGACCAGAAACCCATCAAGATTAAACCAGTAAAAAACAGACATTACAACAAATGGCTGCAATAGCTGTCTGCCGCCACAAGAGGAAGCCAAACAAGGGACCAGAAAGTAGGGGCTGCAATCTACTGAATGGCCACAAGAGGGGTGTAAGAACATGGACTGAGAAACAAAAGATTTTTTTTAATTTATTTTTATAAAAAGAGCGCAAGAAGTAGTGCGCTGCGCAGGGACCCCGAGGCTAGAACCCACCGGACCCCCGGGAGAGAAGGGCCAAGATCTGCTGATGGAGCGCCCCCGACCCCTGCAGCATGCCCAGTCACTGCCGAGCAGGGAGCAGCGGAATCATGCGTGCTGCGGAGAGATGCTGGAGTCGAATGGCGGGCCCCGTTGTCCAGGTGCTCGGCCTCCCGTTGCCCCGGGAACAAGGTGAGGGAGAGGGGCGGAGCATGAGAGGCGCATAATGGTGCCAATGAAAGGAAAGTGAAAGGGTGGGCAGCGAAAAAAGGCGGCCAGCAGAGAAGAGCCAGCTGTCTATATATGTACAGTACCGCTGTGCGGCGAGAGAATGAGCCACCGCACAGCCCACACACACACACACGAGCCTCATTAAAAATGTCAGGGATATCTCCCAAAGACAACCCCCAATAATCCTTAGGATTAACCCATGTCAGGGTAAAAGTGGGGGGAGCCGCCGCACAGCCCACCGAGAATGAGACGCAGGAGCAGTGGGGGACCTGGACCCAGAGTACAACCTCCAGGTGCTGGACATTGGCAATAAGGGGTTGACGACCCATACTCTTATGTTCTGTGCCCCTTTGTCGCATATAGGAGAACGGGTAGCACCATGCTCCTGAACCCCCACCTGAAAAAGGGAAACAAAAGGGAGAAAAAAAAACAAAAAAAACTTACTAGAAAATAATAAAAAACAGACCAGGTCTTGGGAGCTCCAAGACCTGTGTCTTGACTCCTACTGACATTATCTCAAATTTATTACCTCAATTCCAGTGGGCGTGTATATACTGCCAGGGTGGAGTCAACTTTGGTTCCCTAGTGTCAGCGCCTCCTAGTGGCAAGAGCATATACCCATCAGTATAGGTGTCCCCAAATGATGAGCAACCGAGAAAGAAAATATTACTGAGTAAATTTTTGTGTGTGGGATCTGACAGGTATGCTTTAAATCACGAATTTCTTTGAACCTTCTATTTAATAAAAACTTTGTTACACATAACTGGATGTGCATTTTGTCAATTTTATCAAAATTCTTGGGTTACAGCTCACTGTAATAATGAATTCATGCATTTGATCTGGATTGCATTTGATTGCTCCTGCCTTGAGGCTCAACCAAATGAACACAGATCAATGGAGTTCAATAGAACTGCATTGATCTGTATGAGGAATCTAATGATTCCTCCTTATCACCCCCCTTATCCATATAAAAAATATGTAAACATAACAAAATAAACATATTTGGTATTGGCGCGTGCATAACTGTCCATATATCCCGTATGGTCAATGGCGTTAACGTAAAAAATACCAAATC
The DNA here is from genome assembly GCF_029499605.1 of Hyla sarda. Taxonomy (NCBI): domain Eukaryota; kingdom Metazoa; phylum Chordata; class Amphibia; order Anura; family Hylidae; genus Hyla; species Hyla sarda. The sequence goes on from NC_079190.1 coordinate 84,829,257, forward strand.
ACAGAATTGCGGTTTTTATGTTTATAACATCATATCCCAGAAAAAAAATTAAACAAAAGTGTTCAAAAAGTCCGATCAATACCAAAATGGTACCTATACCAACAGCAGATTATGGCCGAAAAAATGAGCCCTCATACAGCCCAGTATACAGAAAAATAAAAATGTTATAGGGGGTCAGGATAAAAAAAAAAATAAACATTTAAAAAGTTTACAAAAAAAAAATGTTAATTAGTAAAACATAACTGAACTAAACCAATTTGATATTGGTGTAATCAGGTCGACCTAAAGTATTAAAATAATTTGTAAGTTTGACCACAAGGTGAATGGCGAAAAAAAAAAAGAAACCCCCCCCCATTTTTTTCCCCCCCAATTTCCCCTCGCAAATTATTTTTTTTTGTTTCAGAGCATAAGTTATGGAGAATGAGTAGTGGGTAGTAGGAAAATTAACCATCTATACTCTGTATATCAGTTAAAAAAGGTAAATTTGAGCTATAGCCAACCGTGTTCATCTATATAGGCTTGAAGTCTGTTCACTAGGTCACTCTTGTTACCCTTCACGTCTAAGCCACGAGCCAGGCATTCCTGCTTGAGTTCTGCTAGCTGCAATGAGAAAAAAAAAAATTTGTCAAAGCATTAAAATACATAATAACGTAGGTTAATATAGAATGGTTTGACCAGTCAGGAACTAGGTAACACGTTTCACTAAAAGGTTCAGACTATCAGGACTGTCTTCCACGAATGTGCATGAAGGATTTTGCAAGGTTTCTTTCTACAATTCATATTTCCTTACAACTGCAATACCATCCCCAGTAAAAAGTGGAAAAAAGTTGTTAAGGTCAGATCAAACATCCTTGTCACAAGACAGCGTTTACCTAACCATGTGGTCGGAATGACCAACAGAACACCGATACTCCAGCCTAAAAAAATAAAAAATACTGAATAAAAAAAGTTTTCACCTCATCTACTGGGTGACTGATCGTCCGTCTGGTTGCCTGCAGCTTGCTTGGGGGATTTAAAGCATTATTGTCGTTTGAAACAACTTTTTTCCATTTAATACTTCCTTAAAAACTAAGTATTTTCCTACTATACTTCATAAAAAAATGTGATTGCTAAAGATGTGAAAAAAGGGTTTTAACCCCTTAACGACGAAGGACGTAAATGTACCTCCTGTGAGGTGGTACTTAACGCACCAGGACATTTACGTCCTATGCATAACCGCAAGCATCGGAGCGATACTCGCGTCATGTCCCGGCTGCTCATAGCAGCCAGGGACCTGTCCGTAATGCTGCGATCAAGCAGACCAGAGCAGAAGATGACCGATAGCACTGAACAATATTAGCAATAGAATGATTGCTATAAAAATAGTCCCTTATGGGAACTATTAAAGTGTAAAAATAAAAGTTAAAAATAAAAGTAAAAAAAAACCCTCCCCCAATAAAAACATAAATTGTCCCATTTCACCTCCAAAAAGTGTAAAAAAAATATTTTATATACATATTTGGTATCGCTGCGTGCGTAAATTTCCCAACTAGTAAAATGAAATGTGAACGTAAAAAAAAAAATATCCAAAATAGCAGCTTTTTTATAACATTTAATTACATAGTTACATAGTTAGTATGGTTGAAAAAAGACATACGTCCATCAAGTCCAACCAGGGGATTGAAGGGAAGGATGTAAGGGGATAAGGGAAAGGGATGTAGTTTTATAATTCTGCATAAGCATTAATGTTATTTTGTTCCAGGAATGTATCTAACCCTGCTTTAAAGCTGTTAATTGTTCCTGCTGTGACCAGTTCCTGAGGTAGACCGTTCCATAAATTCACAGTCCTCACGGTAAAGAAGGCGTGCCGCCCCTTTAGACTAAACCTTTTCTTCTCCAGACGGAGGGAGTGCCCCCTCGTCCTTTGGGGGGGTTTAACCTGGAACAGTTTTTCTCCATATTTTTTGTATGGGCCATTAATATACTTATATACGTTTATCATATCCCCCCTTAAACGTCTCTTCTCAAGACTAAACAATTGTAACTCCTTTAATCGCTCCTCATAGCTAAGATGTTCCATGCCCCATATTAGTTTAGTCGCGCGTCTCTGCACCCTTTCCAACTCCGCAGTGTCCCTTTTATGAACAGGCGACCAAAACTGAACAGCATATTCCAGGTGAGGCCGTACCAATGCTTTATAAAGGGGGAGTATTATGTCCCTGCCCCTCGAGTCCATGCCTCTTTTTATACATGACAATATCCTGCCGGCTTTGGAAGCAGCAGCCTGACATTGCATGCTATTCTGTAGTCTGTGATCTACAAGTACACCCAGATCCTTCTCTACCAGTGACTCTGACAGTTTAATCCCCCCTAAGACATACGATGCATGCAGGTTATTAGTACCCAGATGCATAACTTTACATTTATCCACATTGAACCTCATTTGCCAAGTGGATGCCCAGACACTTAGTCTATCCAAGTCATCTTGTAACTTATGCACATCCTCTATAGACTGTACCGTGCTACAAAGCTTGGTGTCATCTGCAAAGATAGAAATAGAGCTGTTAATACCATCCTCTATATCATTGATAAATAAATTAAACAGCAGCGGGCCCAGTACTGAACCTTGGGGTACACCAGTAATAACCGGGGACCAATCAGAGTACGAATCATTGACCACCACTCTCTGGGTACGATCCATGAGCCAGTGTTCAATCCAGTTACAAACTAAAGTTTCCAAGCCCAAGGACCTTAACTTACCTGTCAGATGTCTGTGAGGGACAGTATCAAACGCTTTGGCAAAATCCAGAAACACTATATCCACAGCCATTCCTCTGTCAAGGCTTCTACTCACCTCTTCATAAAAGCAAATTAGATTGGTTTGACAACTTCTATCCTTAGTAAACCCATGCTGGCTATCACTTATAATACTATTATCCCCTATGTATTCCTGTATGTAATCCCTTATAAGTCCTTCAAACAATTTACCCACAATGCACGTTAGACTTACCGGTCTATAATTGCCTGGCGAAGACCTAGAGCCCTTCTTGAAGATTGGTACCACATTAGCCTTGCGCCAGTCCCTTGGCACAATACCAGACACCAGAGAATCTCTAAATATCATGAACAAGGGTACAGATATTACTGAACTTACCTCTCTAAGAACTCTTGGGTGTAGTCCATCCGGCCCTGGAGATTTGCTTACATTTACTTTACTTAACTTACCTTGTACCATCTCTACATTAAGCCAGTTCAGTACATTACATGATGTGTTACCAGCACTGACCTGTCCAATGTCAGCTCCTTCTTCCATAGTATATACAGAACTAAAGAACCCATTCAGTAGCTCCGCCTTCTCTTGATCGCCCGTGACAACCTCCCCATTATCATTATTAAGGGGTCCTACATGCTCTGTCCTTGGTTTTTTTGTATTTATATATCTAAAAAAATATTTAGGATTAGTTTTGCTTTCTTCGGCCACCTGTCTCTCATTTTGAATTTTTGCTGTTTTTATTACATTCCCAAAAAAATGTATTAAAAAAAAGTATTAAAAGTTTTATATAAGCAAATATGGTATCAATAAAAAGTACAGCTCACGGCACAAAAAATGAGCCCTCATACCGCCACTTATACGGAAAAATGAAAAAAAGTTATAGGTCTTCAGAAAAGGGGGATCTTAAACGTACTAATTTGGTTAAACAGTGTGCGATTTTTATTTTTTTTTATGCGCAAAAGTAATAGAAAAAGTATGTTATCATGGGTATCATTTTAATCGTATTGACCCAAAGAATAAAGAACACTTCATTTTTACCGTAAATTGTACGGCGTGAAAACGAAACCTTCCAAAATTTGCTAAATTGCAGGTTTTTTTTTTTTATTTCCCCACACAAATAGTATTTTTTTGGTTGCGCCATACATTTTATGGTAAAGTGAGTGATGGCATTACACCGGACAACTGGTCGTGCAAAAAACAAGCCCTCATACTAGTCTGTGGATGAAAATATAAGAGAGTGATTTTTTTAAGGCTAGGAGGAAAAAATGAAAACTTAAAAATAAAATTGTCTGCGTCCTTAAGGCCCAAATGGGCTTCGTCCTTAAGGGGCCAATAGGGGTCTATGTCTTTTTAATTTTGCCAACGAACCCAGAAAATTCAGCCTTTTTGGTCCTTTTTTGTTAAACAAAAAGGAACAAAATATGTGAGGGGAGGCAGGTGTGGTTATCTCCATTCTCTGCCTCAGAACACAGTTAAGATCCAGACAGTTGCAGTCTTTGAGAAGCATCCCCATGCACAGTTACATGGTGCTAAACTATTATTATACAAAATGGTTTAGCTTTGGTCATTTTATGAACTTATTTCTTGTTTATTTGCACCATATAGGTTCACATAGCTTCTTTAGGGTTATAAAAAGCATGCACTTTGCTTAAAAATCTGTAAAAATCTTATTTTTGGGGGAAAATGCAGGTTTTGTCTTCTGTCCTTGCACCATATAGTTTCACATGGCTGCATTACAGTTATATAGACATGCATTTAGACAGTATGCTTTGAAAAAGGTAAAATCGTTTGTGCAGACCTCATGAGGGGAGGGGGGAGGAGAGGAGCTCATCATGCTGCAGTGATAAGGCCCCCAGCCTCTGAGAGAAATGCAAAAGACTAAGAAAGACTGAACACAGGGAAGAAAAATAAATAAAAATTCAAAAACAAAATTGATTTTTATGCCTACTGTAAAAAATCTCTCTCGGAGGATACATAGGGGGACACAGAGTGCATGGGTATATGCTGCTGCCACTAGGCAACAAAAGCAGTCCCCGGAGGTGGGAGAGAACCCAAGTAACTCAGGTGGAAGGCTGGGCCCCAGCTGCCTGCAACACCAATGCGACCCAAACCAGCATAAGCAGATGCAAATGTATGCCTGGTAAAAATTTGTAAAAACGTCCAAGGACGACCAGGTGGCCACCTTACAGATTTGTAAGGCCGAAGCCTTGTTGCGGAGAGCCCAGTAGGCCCCGATGGAATTAGTGGAATGAGGAGAGACCCGTAAAAGGTGGAGTGTCTTTTCCTTGCAGCAGTAAGCTTCTGACATGGCAGAATGGATCCACCGCGAAATGGTCGCCTTCAAAGCAGGAAGTCCCTTACGACGACCCTCCGTAAGCACAAAAAGTCACACTGGCGAAAGGAAGAAATGACCGAAAGGTAAATCCCAATCACATCAAGACCATGAAGCAAATGTTCCCCATGATGGGACGAAGCTGGACAAGAGGACAGAAGGACAATTTCCTCATTTAGGTGAAAGGCGGAGACCACATTAAGCAAAAAGCAACTTTGTCCTGGTTTACAACCAGGTAAGGGGAACGGCAGGAGAGCCACCAGCTCCGAAACTCTCCTAATGGAGGTGACCACAATGAGGAAGGCCACCTTCCAGGAAAGGATAGGAAGAGAAATGTCCCGGAGAGGTTCGAATGGAGTACCCTGCAAGACACTGAGAATGAGATTCAGGTCCCATGGGGGAGTAGGGGATCTGTATGGCAGAGTCGCATGAGCAACACCCTGCAGAAAGGTGCGGATGTGAAGATCGGATGCCAAGGGACACTGACACCTGACCCTTAAGGGAACTGAGAGCCAAGCTTTATTCCAGCCCAGACAGTAAAATGGAAAGAAGGCGTGGGAGGGATAACACAATTGGGGATAAGGAGTGAGATTCACACCATCGAAAATAGGACCGGCAAGTACGGTGATAAATCTTCACAGAGAAAAGGCTTGCACGCCTTGATCATAGTGCGGATCACTTGGGAAGAGAACCCCCTGGCCCTCGGCACCGCGGTCTCAACCGCCACACCGTCAAATGCAGCGACAGTAAATTGGGGTGGCAAAGGGGACCCTGAGAGAGCAGGTTGGGACGAACTGGAAAGTGCAGTGGTACGTCGTCCACTAGTCGAACCACAGCTGCTGGGGCCAGTCTGGAGACATGAGAATGGCGACGACGCCCTCCACTTTGAGCTTCCTCAGGACCCTGGGAAGGAGAGGAAGAGGGGGAAAGAGATAGAGGAGGACGAAGTGCGACCAGGGGATCACTAGGGCCCGAGGATCTCGGGACTTCCCAATGAAGCAAGGAACTTTCTGGCGGGACACAAAGAGGTCCACATCCGGAGTGCAGATCTCAGCAAACACCTCTAGATGAAGAGACCACTCACCGGGGTCAGCCGAGGAGCGACTGAGGAAGTCTGCCTCCCAATTTTCCACTCCCAGAATGTGAATCACCGAGATGGAGGGAAATCTGAGTTCCGCCCAGAGAAGGATCCTGGATACCTCGACCATCGCTGTGAGTACCTCCCTGGTGATTGCTATATGCCACAGCGGTGGAGTTGTCCGACTGGACACAAATAGGACATTCCTGTAGAAGGCGCTCTGCTCCCAATGGAGGAGGCAAAAAGGTAAATTGCCCAAAGTTCTAGGATGTTGATGAGGAGTAGAGCTTCCTGGGGAGGACCAATGGCCCTGGACTGTCTGATCCCCGAAAACTCCCCCCAACCGCTGAGACTGGCATCCATTGTGATGACCTGCCAGTGGAGGGGCAGAAAGGATCACCCCTGTCGAAGAAGAGGAGACCGAAGCCACCACAGGAGGGATCCTGCGATTGAGAGATAGCGGAGACTTGTCCCACCGGGAAAGAAGAGAAATGTAAAGAGGACAACAATGAAACTGGGCGAAGGGAACGGCCTCCATGGCCGCCACCATCTGACCCATGACTTCCACGCAGAACCTAATGGAAACTGGAACAGGATGACGTAGAAGACGAACTCCTGTTGACAGAGCGCGGTGCTTGTCCGTCAGAAGCCAAATCCGTGCAGTCGTCATGTCGAACTGGAGTCCTAGTAAGATCAGAGACTGGGTTGGAATCAGGTTGAACTTGTCCCTATTGACCACCCAGCCGAAAGGGGACAAAGTCTGAAGAGTGAGGAGACTCTCCTGATTCTAGGCCCTGGTTGGAGCTTTGCCCATGAGGTCCTCCAGGTAGGGGATCATGGAAACACCCCGGGCTCGCAGGATGGCAATCACCACCGCCAGGACCTTGGTGAAGACTCTTGGGGCCATGGCCAGACCAAAAGGAAGGGCCACAAACTGAAAATGGCCCTCCAGAACAACGAAGCAGAGATAGCGCTGATGCGCTGGAAAAATGGGGATGTGAAGGTAAGAGTCTCAGATATCCACCGAAGAAAGAAACTCCCCTTGATCCATGGATGCAACCACAGAACAGAGAGACTCCATACGGAAATGATGCAGGAGGAGGTGATGGTTGAGGAGCTTCAGATCCAGGATTGAGAACCCCCTTTCTTGGGGACAACGAACAGGATTGAATAGAACCCCAAAATACGCTCCTTCGGAGGACCTGGGACGATCACTCCCTGAGCGAGAAGGATCCAAAGCGCGAACCAGAAAAGCCACCGCCAAGGAAGGAGAACGGGGAGGGCGGGATCGAAAAAAAGCGATCCCTTGGAAGGGAAGCAAACTCAATCCGATATCTGTTGGAAACGACATCTCAGACCCAAGAGTCCTGCACTTGGGCAGACCAAGCGTCCCAGAACAGGAACAAACGACCTCCCACCCGAAAAGAATGTTCAGGTGGGGGTGTCCCATCAGGTGGAGGGAGGCTTACGGGTGCCCGACTTGGCCGCAAAATGACCGGAACGATTGTACGACTTACGGCAGGGACGGGCCTTGATGGAAGGAGCCTTCTTATCCTGTGAGGGTGCCGGTCCGGTCGCCCGACCCAAAAAAAACGAAAAGAGGTCGACTTCCTGCGGGAATCGGTATGGCAAGACTTATTCTGCCGCAATAAAGAGTCCTTACCTCCAGTAGCCTCGGAGATAATCTCATCCAGGGCCTGGGTTCGGACATAGGTGTAATAAAAAGGAAGACAGCAAAAAGAAAATGGAGCAGTCTCACCCGGTGTTTGTGTCCCTCAGATGGAGATAAGAAGCAGGCTGTGCGTGGAGAGAGCGAGAGAGAGAAGGAGGGGGCTAAACCTAAAGAGCAGGGGGGCAGGGCCAGCACTAGCCTGGCCATCATTGGGAAGAAATGACCCCTACAGCACGCGCACCGCATAAATAGGAAGATAGTGACCCCCCCTCAGTGCGTACGCTGAAAACCCATAGGACAGGAGAGAAAGGGACGGAGCTAATTGCCGCGATTAGGCCCCATCCAAGGCTTCAATTAATACCCCCTGCGCTCCGGACGCTTTACCTGGAGTGCATCCAGAGAAGAGAAAAAGCTGCCAGCTATGCACATGCAGTGCGGCCGACAAAGAAGATAAACCTCCAGCGCTCTGGGTTGCCTCACATGTGGAGGCAGCGGAAGCTAAAGTAAATACTGGCAATGCGCGCGCAGCACAGCCGCCGGCAAAGTAGGGATGTAAAAATGCCCCAGTGAAAATAATATTAATCAGTGTCCTAAGCACCACTGCTTCTGTCCCTTGTTTTCAGAATGGCCGAGCAGGAACTGCCCCTAGAAAGAATAAAAAGGAGAAAGTTACCTACTGAAGTCTTCGGCCAGCTATTTATATACCTGCATTGTGCCGGGCTCAGACAGTGAGAAGAACAGGGTAGATAGGGGGACCTGGACCCAAAGGTGCAACCCCAGGCGCTGACCGGTGGCGAGAAGGGGTTGACGGTGAATAACTCTATGCCTGTGCCCCTTCTTCACAAATGGGGGAACAGTGAGCGCTATACTCCTGAGCCCCCACCTAAAGAGAGAGAAATAAAAGGGAGAAAAAAAAAATCTATATACATGTCATTAAACTAAAAAATAAGAAAATAAAAGACCAGGTCTGGAGAGCTCCAGACCTGTGTCTGCCTGCTACGGACATTAAGCTAAAACTGATAGCTCAGAGCCTGTAGGTGGGATATATCCTACTGGAAGGGGCCGACTTCTTTTGTTGCTTAGTGTCAGCAGCATATACCCACAGTCTCGGTGTCCCCCAATGGAGCCAAACGAGAAAGGTATTTTACATATAAACACATGCATATTATGCATACAGGTCTTCGGGCACATTACTACACTAATTTAAGCCAATTTTTTTTCCTTACTAATGACAGTAACGCTTTACTGTGGTACCAAAACAGTAGAATATTTTAGAATGACACGATAAGAAAGAATAGGGACTCAAAAGTAAAAGCATGCGCGGTGGATCAGGCCTGAAGACACTTTTCCACATGAATCACGGTTGCCTCAAATTTTGAAAGCACCAGACAACATGAAATACATCTAGACACACACCCATGTGCCAGCTGCACTAAATGTGAGAGTACTAATATGATCAATACATTCTATAGAATACATGTGTGCAAAAGGCATCCAAAGTGAATACAGTGCGGTACTACAGATAAAGGAATACAGTCAGCTCTATAAGGCTATATTCACACGCCAGAATTTCTGCATGAAAATTCTGCAAGAATTTATAGCCAATTTGTCTCAATGGAATTCCTGCAGCGGAAATTCTTAGGCTGGGTTCACAGCCAAGTACAAAAGTCTCATCTGTAACCCTTTCCTCTATGGTTTTATGCTAAATACAGATATACAGGCTGTCAGGACATGTTAGGAGTTGTAGTTTTAGAGCAACTGCAGATTGATTGTATGTGGAGGGATAATATAAAATTACAACTTCTATCATGTCTTCAGAGCCTGTATATCTGTCAGGGCATGATGGGATTTGTAGTTTTATATGATCCCTAAACAGTCACTCTGCAGTCGCTGTAAAACTACAACTCCTATCATGCCCTGACAGCCTGTATATCTGTCAGGGCACGATGGGAGAGTTGTAGTTTCAGAGAGTGACAGGTTAGGGAGAGAACACATACAAATATATGTAACAGTACTAAATATATACACATATATTCTCTCTCTAACCCAGTGTTCCGTCCGGGCATGCTGGGAGTTGTAGTTTTGCAACAGCTGGAGGCACCCTGGTTGGGAAACAGTACTCTAACCTGTCACTCTCTGAAACTACAACTCCCATCGTGCCCTGACAGATATACAGGCTATCAGGGCATTATAGAAGTTGTAGTTTTGTAGCAGCTGGAGAGTAACTGGTTGTGGATGGATCACCTGAAACTACAACTTCCATCATGCCCTGACAGATATACAGGCTGTGAGGACATGATAGGAGTTGTAGTTTTATAGCGGCTGAAGTGCCTTTTTTTTTTTTTTTTTCTTTTTTTTTAAGGAATCATATAAAACTACAAATCCCATCATGCCCTGAGAGATATACAGGTTGTGAGGACATGATAGGAGTTGTAGTTTTATATGATCCCTAAAAAATTGTCACTCTGCAGCCGCTATAAAACTACAACTCCTATCATTCCCTGACAGCCTGTATATCTAGAGAGAGGGAGGAAGGCGCCTCATGTGCGGGATCAGTATATCTTGTTGGTGGGGGTAGGGGACGGTAATTCCCAAACCGCTTACCAAAGTTGGTTGTGCGCCCACACACAACAAGGTAAAGTGCAGAAGAAGTAAAGAAGAAGGTCCACTGCAGCCCTCCTGGGTAAGAGTAAAATCAAAACCGAAAGACCAGGGAGTCAGGAGTTTGTCTGGCGCAGAGAGGAACCATCAGGCAGCCAAGTAAAATCAATCATTTATTAGATGCAACGCGTTTCGCTGCGCATGCGCAGCTTCATCAGGCATGACAAGAGAAGGCTGGTAACAGATATATATACCTCCAGATATATAGAAAAAAGTACTCTAATGGTTAATTCCTGGAGGTATATATATCTGTTACCAGCCTTCTCTTGTCATGCTTGATGAAGATGCGCATGCGCAGCGAAACGTGTTGCATCTAATAAATCCATTGATTTTACTTGGCTGCCTGATGCGCCAGACAAACTCCTGACTCCCTGGTCTTTCGGTTTTGATTTTAGCCTGTATATCTGTCAGAGCATAAAAGGAGTTTTAGTTTTATATGATACCTCCACAGTCAATCTGCAGTCGCTCTAAAACTACAACTCCTAACATGTCCTTACAGCCTGTATATCTGTCAGGGCTCGATGGGAGTTGTAGTTTCAGAGAGTGACATGTTATGGAGAGCACTGTTTCCCAGCCAGGGTGCCTACAGCTGTTTCAAAACTGCAATTCCCAGCATGCAGCATGGCAGTAGCAGCCCCATCGTCCCCTTTCTCCCTGGCAGTAGCAGCCCCATCGTCCCCTTTCTCCCTGGCAGTAGCAGCCCCATCGTCCCCTTTCTCCCTGGCAGTAGCAGCCCCATCGTCCCCTTTCTCCCTGGCAGTAGCTTACTTTGCCTACTGGCTGACTTGCTTGCTGGCAATAACCGTGCTTCCTTGTAGTGAAGAATTGCGTGTCTTGAGTCGTTCTCTGTCCCGAACAGCTGATGAAAGTGCTGAGACACTGATTGGTTGATGGGGGGGGGGGGGGGGCATTCTCTCTCTGCTCACTGCTTTGCAGCCTTACTGTCTGGACACAGATTTCTTTACTACACCAGGAGCGAGCACAGCAGCGCCGGACCTGCTGTCAATAAAGGAAATCATCCCGATGACGGCAGGATGGGGCCAGACTGGTATGTGTCCCAGAAGGCAGGAGGACCCCCTAGTGGCCAGTTTTTTTACTGACTTTTTTCACCATGAAATACTAAAATTTTTCTGATGAAAGCAATTGCAAAACATATTGTTTTGCAATGCTTTATAACATATCAAAAGTTTTTTATATCTGACAGTGCCCATTTAACTATATGGTTAAAATAACAGTAGAACTCCAAGACGTGGACAGGATACACGGGCGCTTGACAACCAGGTAGCAGGATAAAATGTTTAATCACCCATAATGCAACACGTTTCACAGCACAGCTGCTTCCTCAGGCACATGAATGAAGCAGCTGTGCTGTGAAACGCGTTGCCTTATGGGTGATTAAACATTTTATCCTGCTACCTGGTTGTCGAGTGCCCGTGTATCCTGTCAACATCTTGGTGTTCTACTGTTATTTTAACTATTTCTGACGAGACGAGGAGTGGCTGCTGACACCTCACTTATTCATTCTCTATACCTTGTTCCATTGTTGCACTTGGTGGAGTGTAACCTACTGTGGTAATAGCAATATCCAACGTTACCAATTTTTCTGTGCAAGAAACAGTATCACACTATGGAGCGCTGTCTGCTTTATCTCATTTAACTATATGGGAACCGGATACGGCTGGGGGGAGTGAAAACCGAGTGCTCGCATATCCCAGCCGGACCCGGCCCGTATCTAATTAATTTCAATTAGATAGTCGTATACAGTTCCCGTATAGGTAAATTGTAGTGCGAACCCAGCCAGGCAGAAATTCTGCTGTGTGAATGGGATAGCGGAATCCCAGTGAAGGGCATTGGCTATCCAAAGGATAGGGAATAAGTTTTAGATTGCAGGGGGGGGGGGTCTGAGCACTGGGGCCCCCCGCGATCTCCTGTTTAATGCCCCGACTCTCCTATACAGCTGCAGGTCACGCCCCCACCCGAATATAATTCTATATAGAGATTGCCGAACAGCTCTCCCATAGAGCTATGTGGAGGGGGTGTGGTGGCCTCTGCTTCGGGCGGGGGTCGTAACATGCTGCTGTATAGGAGAGCCGGGGCTCTAAACAGGAGATTGCAGAGGTAGCCACAGCGCTTGGACCACCCCGGATAGGGGATACGTTATTTTACATACTTGTCCTTTAAACATTGGAGGAGAAGCGTGTCTAAGTAGAAGATGTAAGGGTATGTGCAGACTTCAGAATTTCCACAGAATTATGCATCTTTCTGCAACCATGCGGAATTTCCACATGAATAGTCAGAGCATGATAAAAAGGGCTTTTAATTCATCGCTTTAGTTATATTTTACATGAAATTCACGCTAAATCCACATTTTGAGTAGAAAAAAAAAAAGCCCCATTCAAGGAATATGGGCTTCAGCAGCTGAATTCTGCATAAAATAGACATGACATATTCTTACAGAAGGCGGAATTATAGCTGCAGAATGTCCGCAGTGTGTAAGGGACTGTGGAAGTTAATAAGGCTATTAACACATGCAGAATTTCCATGTGGAAATTCATGTGGAAATGCTGGCGTGTGAACATAGCCTAAATGTTAAAGGGGTACTCCGGTGAAAAACTTTTCTTTTAAATCAACTGGTGGCAGAAAGTTAAACATATTTGTAAATTACTTCTATTAAAAAATCTTAATACTTCCTGTACTTATTAACTGCTGAATACTACAGTGGAAATTCTTTTCTTTTTGGAATGCTCTCTGATGACATCACGAGCACAGTTCTCTCTGCTGACGTTATTATAATAATAACAGTTTATTTATTGTTGTCCTTAGTGGGATTTGAACCCAAGTCCCCAGCACTGCAAGGCAGCAGTGCTAACCACTGAGCCACCATGCTGCCCTTAGCATAGATCTGCTATGCACGGTTGCTAAAATGGACAGAAATGTCAGCAGAGACCACTGTGCTCGTGATGTCATCAGTGTTCCAAAAAGAAAGGAATTTCCTCTGTAGCATTCAGCAGCTAATAAGTACTGGAAGGATTAAGATTTTTTAATAGAAGTAATTTACAAATAGGTTTAACTTTCTGCCACCAGTTGATTTAAAAGAAAAAAGGTTTTCACCGGAGTACCCCTTTAACATACCATGGACCACCACAACAAGAGATTATAGTGTATATAAAAGAAGAAAAAATGTGACTTGCTAGCACTGCTCATATGGGAACTTCCATTAACTTACATCACCCAGGCAGCGCAGAACACAAACACAGACTGTGACCACTAAATAAAAGTATTTTTTCTACAGAAACTGTACCAGGTGGCTCACTGAGAGGACAGTGGGAGGAACATGAACACTAAGATCAGACACAGATATGGCTGGGCATATGACATTGGAGGGGGAAAAAGGACA